>NC_057796.1:472103789-472403789 GCF_018294505.1 Triticum aestivum
AGCCCCTGGCGGTAGGGTCCGGGCAGTTATTTCGACCGAGATCCCCGCGCCCCTTCCCTTCTCCCCACCCCTCCCCTCCCCCAAGTCGGCAGTTCATCCATTTTCTCCCCCAAGTCGCGCCCCTCTCTCCCTCTCTCATCTCCTCCACTCTCCCCCTCCGATCTTCAGCGTTTCTTCACCATTTTTGCGGATCGAGATGGCCCCGAAGAGAGAAACGTAAGCTCCTCCGATCCCTCCAATTAGTTTTTGCAAACTTGCTTCCGATTCGACGCATTATTTGCTTGAAATCCCTCATGTTTTTGAACTTAGATTGGATTTTTTCACCTAAGATTGATTGTAGTTGTAGTTCTTAGTTCTTTAGTAACTAGTGGTATTGGATATGAACTCTAATCAATAGTTCATATGTTAGTGTGAAGATGAACCCTAGTTCATAATAGTTTTTATTAAAAAATTATGATGTAATGTTGATATGAGGATGAACCCTAGTTTGATGATGCATGTTGATATGATGATATGATCTAGTGTGAAGATGAACCCTAGTTTGATGATGCATGTTGATATGATGATATGAAGATGTTGTTTGGAAAAATTTATTTAAAAATATGAAGATATGATGTATGTTGGAGGTTTTTTTTGATATGATGCATGTTGATATGATTTGATCCATCATGTGTAGTAGATGTTGTTGGAGGAATATGCTTAAAATTTTATTTTGATATGATGCATTTTGATATGATTTGAGTTCATTGTTTGTTTATGTATGCTTATGCTTATGGTGCTTTTGTTTATGAAATCTATTAAGGCGGCCACCTCTTGCGGACAACATCGGCCAACGGTACTCCATGCTGGACTGGGCATTCGACAAGGGTCATCGTGCCCGTTTCATAGAGAACGGAGAGGTAAGTGATATGAATGAAATATTGATCAAAGTTTTCGGATTGATGAAAATGATTTCCTAACTTTTGGCGTTCACTGTTTGACAGATGCTCCAGCCACTGCGCATGAGGGGTCACGAGGTTCATGGGCATATGGACTACGACGAGCGCTATGCGCCGTTCTTCAAGAAAGCCCGTCTGTTGGGTTTCGTGTTGCAGTTCAAGCGTCAGCCGCCGACGCTTGTCCACGCAGCTCTCACAGCTCTGATTGACCGGTGGCGGCCGGAGACATTCTTTCCATCTGCCATGCGGGGAGATGACGGTGACCCTAGAGGACTGGGGGATGATTACTGCCATGCCGATCGAGGGTCATGCACTCACCGGTCGAGTGGAGAGGACCAACTAGCAGGAGAGGGTCACCACCCTCATCGGCGACTGCCCCAGTGCCAAGAGTAACCTTACATCCGGTGTGCCGTTGACCTGGCTGTCGGAGCACCGGAAGACATGCCCCCAAGGCGCAGATGAGGCGACTGTGGAGTTGTACACGAGGGCCTATCTGTGGTATATTCTCTCGGAGGTCGTGTTTCCAGACAGCTCCGGGAACTCTGCCAACTGGGCGTATCTGTTCTTCCTAGCGGACTGGGATGCAGGGTACAGTTGGGGGACCGCATCTCTCGCCTACCTATACCGTTCGGTAAGAGAGTGTCTAATTGCCTACCTACCTACGAAAGTGTGTCCATGACATTTTCTTATATCTGATACTCATTTGATGTTTTGCAGCTCGACGACGCAACGCAGAGGACGGGAGACAAGTCCAATATGGGTGGCTTTGTCTGGGCCTTCTCCATTTGGATGTGGGAGCGGCTGCCGGTGGGGCGTCCGGAGAAGATGCCAAGACGCCCATGGGAAGACTATAGCGAAGACGGCGACGAGACTCGAAACCCCACCGTAGCTTACGAGTGGGACGTTGTCAAACTCTACACGGGCCTAAACAAGACTTCGTACAAGACCTACACCAACGAGTTGGACGCTTTGACGCATACGCAGGTATATGAACTCGCTCAACACCTTTCTCTTTGATTCCACTTTTGACCGAGAGTGGGAACTTATCAAGGTATGTGTAATCACTAGTGCAGAACTGGGCTTTAGCGCCGGTTCGTAAGGGTCTTTAGTGCCGGTTCTGCAACCGGCACTAAAGAGTGGAGACTAAAGGCCCCCCCTTTACTATCGGTTCGGCACGAACCGGCGCTAAAGTGCCACCACGTGGCACGAGCCAGGCCCGGGTGCTGGTAGACCATTAGTACCGGTTGCTAGCACCAACCGGTACTAAATGTTTGGGGGGGGGGTTGGTTTTAATTTTTATTTTTCTATTAATTTTATGTTTTCCATTTAATTCTTTTTTGTTTGCTGGTATTTTACGATACTACATATTGTACACGTTATGCATATATATAAATAGATTTTCTCGTAGAACCCATCATATATATATATATATATATATATATATATAATCGAATGTCTCACAACCACCATTAATTATTCACACATACACATGTATATATATACAATTTCTCCTACATGTTGCCTTGGTGCCTTCGGAGCATGATGAAAAGTGGTTCATGGGGGCGGTAGCGGGTAATACTATTCTCCTTTGGGATCTATGACCTGGTCGAGCAAAAATCCCGCTATTTCCTCTTGAAGTGCTCGTATGCGCTCCTCTGGTAGGAGCTGGTCCGCACCTCTTTGAACTGTTAAGAAGGAGATCAATATGCATGTGTATTAGTTGTGTGACTAGATATCGACAATCATGTAAGATTTGTGAATAGTGTTCTGGCAAACGTACCCAGTCCTGTCTATCAGATCTGCTCTTTTCGGACGCCATCATGTGAATGTTTTCGCAAACGTAGTATGCACACACTTCAGTCCCCAGCGCCTGCTTCAGGGCCTTTACGAGAATAGAATTTAATCAGATAATAATTAATCAAGCATGTTAATTAATAAATGGTATTGAAACAAGAATTAAATAGATGGTAGCTAGCTAGCTAGTACTACTTAATTACTTACCTTGGGTCAATACCAACATAGCTTTTGTCGCCATTTTCCTGGAGTCACCTTGATGTACTTTGCCCAAGCCCTGCCCGCCGGCAAAGAAAATTAATAAAGGGGTTATTAAAAATAGTTCATATCAGGAAATGACGAACTAAATAGGCCGAGATATAGTTAATAATGATTGAAATAACGTGTCGACTATCCCCTTCACGATGTTGTAGTCACTATCTTTTTTAAGTAGTGAGTCCAGTACTTCAACTTTTCCTTTGTCAACTTTAATGTCTAACAAGATCCAGTGGAAGCTGCATGCGCATACGTTTGCTTGTATAAATTAAGCGGGCATGTGCATAACACTAATCAACTATAACCCTAAACCCTATACACTTATTAACATGTAGCTAGTAAGCAAAAACAGAATTTGTAGTACAAGACAGTGTGACTCACTCGAAGTTGTAAGGAAGTAGTATATCTTCATTGCTATTGAGGCGCTTCAAGAACTCTACCATGTTTTTCTCTACATCTTGTCTACACCATTCCAATTTCCATGTGTATTCATTAACGGTATTTGGGTCAATGAACCCAATGCCATAGCGTCCAGCTTTTTCATTTCATACATCTTCATCCTGCATAATACCACAGAAAAGAATATATAGTGAGGATATATAATTACAGGTAATTAATGATCAATCAATGAGCACTAGAGCTAGCTTGAGACTTAAATTACAGAAAGAAATCACTTACAGACAATAGCAACTGACGATAGATTTGTCGAGTGCATCTTGATTGAATAACTGAAATAGTTCTGAATACTCAACAGACAGAGCTTTCTTATTGAAGTAATGATCTTCCTCGACTTGCACCATGAGGGACTCTCGATTGGAAATCTTGGTAATTTTCATGTACCAATCATGCAACTCATACATTCTCGTTGGGAGGTTCTTGACCTCCTCGGGCTCGACCAAAGGTTGGCCCCGGACATATTTCCGTTTTATTTCCTCCTCTCTAAGTGGAGTCATGGGCTCGATATCGAGGAGTTGTCCAACAGTGATCTTGAGCATTTCAGCCTGCATTATATGCACCTCGGTTATTACCACATCGCCCACATCAGGAACGTAAACGGTTTGCCCACAATAATATTGGGCGCGCGTACTCTCATGTGTTGTTGGCACAACAAGCGGGGGGGGGGGGTCGATTGCGCCGCCTGTTCTCCCAGCTGGGGAACGGTTTTCCCGCATTTTTTGACAGCTGCTTGGTGGCTCGAGCTCGAGCTCGCTTCTTTTTGTAGTCGTCCTCGATGTGCCTTCCTGATTTGGCGCTCATAGTCTGAGTCAACAGGCTTGGGAGCTGGTGGTCTAGCCATACGAATGAAGTGGTCAATCTTTTCCTCAAGCACTTTCTCCCTCGGCGGCGTTGCCGGTTTCGGTCCAAAATGAGCGTCCACTTCGGCCCGCACTATTGCATCATTTTGCTCCTCGGTCATGTCGTAAGGCCTCTGAGGAAGAGGAGCGAGGCTGCTTGGACCATATTTATATCGCTTGTCTCCGCCTGTACTTCCTGTACTACCTCGACTCGTACCGCTACGCACCATAGCTGCGGCGTGTCTCTTCTGCGATTGCTTAGGCGGCAGAGACGGCTGACGTGGCTTAGTTGGAGCAGGAGGAATGGCCTGACGCTGTGCCGGACTTGAAGCAGGAGGTGTGGCCTGACACGGTGTCGGACTTGAAGCAGGAGGTGTGGCCTGACGCTATGCCGGACTTGAAGCAGGAGGTGTGGCCTGACATGGTGTCGGACTTGAAATAGGAGGAGTGGCCTGACGCCGTGCCGGACTTGAAGCAGGAGTCTGCTCACGCGTTCGTGGACTTGGAGGAGCGGGAGTCTGCTGACACGGTGGCGGACTTCGAGGAGGAGTTGGCAGACGCGGTGTCGGTGGACTTCGAAAGATGATGCGATCCTTTCTCCATAGGATGATACGATGTATGGCCTCTCCCAGTGTGTGCTCGTCGTCACCTCCAGGAATGTCAAGCTCTAGCCTCGAATATGGGTCCACCACCTCATCAACCAAGACACGAGCATAGCCCGCTGGAATCGGGGCGCAATGGAAGGTTGCTTTAGGGGTAATTGTAAAAGCAACGGCGTCCGCCACCTTCATGGATATGTTCTTCATTTTAAAGTGTAGCTCACAGTTAGTGTTCTCTATGATGTCATCCACAGGGTATGTATCCAGCAGTGCGTCACCCGGGGCGGAACCAACGCTGCTTCTCGGCATGGATGGGACGGTGCTATCCAATGCTGGATGATCATCCGCTTGCTACCGCCGCTGCTGAGACCCCCTTTCCTGGCTAAGTGAGTCGATCTGCTGCTGCTGGAATTTGAGTGCCAAGTCCGCGTGCCTTGCTTCTAGGCCTTGAAGGCGTTCCGCGTCCTGCTTCCTCTGCTCCTCCTCCAGCTTCCTCTTCTTCTCCTCCTCCATCTTCTTTCTTGCACGGGTCCTGTAGTCGTCGTTCGATTCCGAAAAGCCCTCATACCAGGGAATAACGCCCTTGCCTCGTGTTCTTCTCGGGTGTTCAGGATTTCCCAGGGCGCGCGTAAGCTCGTCGTTCTCTCTGCTGGGCGTGAACACCCCCTTTCGAGCATCTTCTATTGCGTCAAGTAACTTTTGTTCTGCTCCTTTTAGACTTGCCTTCTTCAAAACCAGGCCTGTCTTCGGGTCCAACGCCCCCCATGCGCATAGAACCAAGTCCTGCACCTGGGGGGCCAGCTCCTAGTAACCGGAGTGACGCCTGCATCCTCCATATTTTGCTCAAACTTATCCCACTTAGGCATTGCCACTGCGTAGCCACCTGGACCTAGCCTATGGAACTGCGTCTTTTTTGCGGCATTGGCCTAGTTTTTTCTCGACCGTTCCTTAGATAATTCTGATTCCTTGAATTTCACGAAAGCGGGCCAGTGTTCTCTTTGCTTCTCGAGTGTTCCCTTGAATTCCGGAGTCTTCCTTTCTGCAGCGAGGTAGTTGGCCCATACAGTTTTCTTGTGGGTGTTGAATGCAATTGCCATCTTCTTAAGAGCAGCGTCCTTGACTTTCTGCACATCTACATCAGTGAAATAATCTGGTAGGGTGAAATGTTCCATCAGAGATTCCCAAAGCTTTTGTTTTGCTCTGTCATCGACCCAAGTAACATCTGGTCGTTTAGTTTTTGCCTCTTTCCATTCTTGAATGGAGATCGGGAGTTGGTCCTTCACAAGAACTCCGCACTGACGAACGAACTTGTTCGCAATGTTCTTAGGCGTGAGGGGTTCGCCACTAGCTTTGATGGAATCGATGTTATACTTTACACCCTCCTTCAACTTTTTGCCCGGGCCGCGCTTTGTCCTGCTGTTTGTAGAAGCAGATTTGCTCGATCCGGAGGGCTGAAAGAAGAAAGATCGATTCATTAATATATCTTCAAATAAAAAAAACATGTAATCATCACTAGATGCCTGCTTATATAAATATACCTCGCCGGTAGTCTTTGTTATTTCAAGATCAACATTGTATTCGTCATCATAATCATTATCTGCATCATCATAATCATAATCATAGTTCATGACTTCATCAGCTCGGTCGTCGAGATCGAATATCTTATCATCACCCTCCCCGGTATTGTTCAGATATTGGGAGCCGTCATTTGCTTCATTCAGATCATCGGGCCTGTTAGGGCTGCGTATGATCTCGAACAGGGCCTCTTCTCCCTCTCTGCCGGTATTGTCCGCCATAGCTTTTATTTAACTAATACATAAGAAATATAAAACAATTTAGTATTCAAATTACAATGCATGGATGCAATCAATAAGGAAAAACTGAATCATATAGTACATAATATGCATCGTCTCGAATAATATATAATCTCGAATACATCGTCTCGAATAATATATAATCTCGAATACACCACTGGCTAGGTAGCTCATAAAGATCGAATACTATAGAAGAATCTAGGCCACTTGCGGTTCCTGGGGCGCGGGCGGTGGACACCCAAAGACAAGGAACCATCACAGGATCATATCTCCGGTCATCAGCCCAAAGAACCTGCCAGGTATTGGAGAACCTGACGTCCATAGCAGCCATGTAGCGATGGACGTGCTCGTCCTCCTCCCTGACACGACGACGCACCACCTCCGGCGGGGCCGGCTCCCTCTGCACCGAATGTGGCCCACGCGAACGCCACCAAAGGAGATCAGGGTCGACGACGGGACCCGAGGCCGGGTTCCTCACCAAGCGGCGCACCCCTCCAGGTAGCACCTCCCAATGCCAGCCCAGCGGAGCCCAATCCCGGACATGGGTCAGCCGGACGTCGTCGCGAACGGGTCGACGCCGAGGATGCGGGCCGGGCATCGTCGAGAACAAATACTATATGCCCGCAAGAAGTAACATTTTTTAAATGATTGGATTGTGATAACTAAAATTCTATATGCACATTCTAACAATTTGACATTAATCTAATTCATCTAACTAAAACTAATTCTAAAATTTCTAACATTTCTATATATATAACTAACATTTCTAATATTTCTATAACTAAAAAACAGTAAAATTGCTAATATTTCTATAACTTAAAAACAGAAAAAATTATAACATTTCTATATAACTAACATTTCTATCTCAGGATAACACAGGATGACACAGGATGAAGACAGACAGACTGAGGAAATTGAACTGAGGAAATTGACAAAGTCTTCAATCAAAGACTTCAAACACAGATATGAACAATTTGCACAACACGGGAATGAGGAAATGAAAGAGTTGAGGAAATAGAACAAGTTGGGTTGGTGAAGACAATGATTTGGTAGACCAGTTCCAACTGATATCTCAGTTGTACGTCTGGTTGGAGCGGCTAGGTATTTAAACCTGAGGACACCCAGTCCCGGACACACAGTCCTCACCGTATTCTCCTTGAACTAAGGTCACACAGACCTCGTCCAATCACTCGTGGTAATTCTTCAGGTGACTTCCAAACCTTCACAAACTCGATCACTCGGAGATCCACAATTTCCTCTTGGATGCTCTAGACCATGACGCCTAACCGTCTGGAAGAAGCACAGTCTTCAAAGGTAACAAGTGTCGGATCCACGCAGGATCAATCTCTTCAGTGATGCTCAATCACTTTGGGTTTGTAGGTGTTTGGGTTTGGGGTTTTTCCTCACTTGATGATTTTCGCTCAAAGTCCTCGGATGATGGGACGCTCTCAAATGACAAGTGTCAATTTCTCTCGGAGCAGCCAACCAGCTAGTGGTTGTAGGGGGCGGCTATTTATAGCCTAGGGAGCAGCCCGCATGATAAGACATAAATGCCCTTCAATGATATGACCGTTAGGTGGGTAGATATTTTGGGACAGCTGGCGCATAGCACATCAACGGGCGGAAATTTGAGTATCAATTTCCTCAGGGCTATCATGTTCCTCACTGTTTGGGCAATCCGCACTGGCGAATTCCTAACTCCTCAGTCAGAACAAATTTCTCAGAGACCAGAAGAACTTCGTCTCTGTCACTGAAGAATATGACTGAACTGTATGAGATTTCCAATGGCTTCACTCGAAGGGATTGGTAGGTGTAGGATTTTGAGTTGAGTATCACATGGAAATTTTTCCTTAGTATTTCCTCGACCCCCTTTAACAGTACGGTGCTTCCTATGACTCAACAAAGAGAAAATGAAACTACGAAAACAAAAGTCTTCACGCTTCATATTCCTCAAATGAATACCAAGTCTTCAAGGTCACACCAATTTCTTCACTTTTAAAGTCTTCAGAAAGTCTTCAGAAATCCAAAGTCTTCAGTCGAAGAACTTCATTTTTAGGGGTCGACTTTCTGTGTAATTATCAAACTCCTCATAGACTTATAGATCTGTGTACACTCACAAACACATTAGTCCCTTAACCTATAAGTCTTCAATACACCAAAATCACTAAGGGGCACTAGATGCACTTACAAAACACATTTAAGAAAGGTTAAAATGCAGTAAAGGGGGAAAACAAATGAACAAGAGTAATTGAAATCAACAGAGAGCGGCGATTTGGTGCCCGTGCTCAGATGAGCCTAGCCATGAACAGTGCCGCCATTTGAAATAGAAAAAAAATCAAAAAATTCTAATTTTTTTGTGGAGAAAGATGCTTCTGTGCGTGAACTCCATGCAAACTTTTGTGAAGTTTGGACATTCGAGGAGCTCGTGGCAAAAAAGACAAATTTCGGATATCTGAGAAACTTTTGAAAATCGCACTGTTCACACCCGATTTTGTCTTTTTTGCCACGAGCTCCTCGAATGTCCAAACTTCACAAAAATTTGCACTGAGTTCACATACAGGAGCATCTTGCACCACAAAAAAATAATTTTTTTTGAACTTTTTTTCTATTTCATATGGAGGTACTTTTCAGTGCGCTCATCTGAGCCCGGGCTCTGGGTTGAGTTATTGAAATCAAGATCTTTTCTTTCTCAACATATGTCACAAGCAACTACTCCATGACTTCGTTTATTTAATGTGATCAATGGCTCAATTATACTGTGTACGTGACACAATATCCATGAAGTTAGGCGGGCGCCGCCTATAGAAAGAAACACAGGTTCATGGAAGTACATACACTAATTTGCGCTGCTTCGTTATATTTTTGGTGTCGCTTTGAGATCACTAATGTCATTTTTTCACCATTGCAATAATGATAGTATCCTCTAGAATTATAAGGACCTCTTTGACTGGCATGATTTCAAGAACATAGGATTACAATGGCATACACATAGGATATCTGGGCCGGATATCTGGCCTGGGCTAGACGGGCCACAGCCCGCCCAGTTAATACCTGCAGCGATGTTTTCGTTGTTGTTCAAAGGAGAAAAATTAATATCTGGGCTAAACATCAAAAAACTCTGCAGTGCTCACACCTCAAAAACACAAATACTGTTCGAGCTGCTTGGTTCCAGCTGTCGGCTTCTTGTGCAATTCTCTCGTTTATTGACTACTACATAGGTTGACAATGGTGTGGGACCGTGATGTCAGGAAACCAGGAGGAAGCAAAATAAATTATAGTTATATATATATATATAATAAGGAGGCACTTGCATACGTGAGGCTATGGACCTGGTGGGTCCCCATTGTCATCCTCTCCAAGTAAAGTCATCTCCTCGCCCGCGCGCGCTTTCCGCGCGAAATAGTCAGCGCCGCTCGCCCCGCTTCCCGGTGCAGGCGATTGCTCCGCCTTCAAATGACACATGTGCCGTCCGTCCGTCCATCTGCCGCCCACATTAATGATACACGGTTGCCGAGGCGGCTACTCCGGCGCCACACGTCCGTCCCTTCGCCCGCCCACCATTGCTATATAAACTGTTGCGCCGGCCATAGTCGCAGTCATCCGCATCCGTTCCCTTTCTCCTGTCCACACCACTACTGCCCACCATGGCTTCCTCGCGCTCCAGCGCTCTTCGGGACGGGCGGACGACGGACCACAAGGAGATGGCAGCCATTGCTGCCGACCGGCTGGCCGGCAGGCAGCCGGGGGACGACGACGCCCCAATGGAGAACATGGTAGTCGAAGATCCGGCGCCAACCCCCTCCTCCGCGCCATCCTCGTCGGTGCATTGCACCATGACCATCAGCGAGGCCCGTGCCCAATATATGGACAGGGTGAGGCAGATGCGTGAGGAGCAGTTCCGGGAGGCGCAGGCCGACGCCACCTACAACCACCATCTCCTCCAGGAGCACCTGCAGGCGGAGGAGCTAATCGCCGCGGAGCGGGCGGAGCAGGAGGCGCTGCTCGACTCATACCGCTCCGCTCGCAAGGGCCGCCTCGAGCGCTGGCGGTACCGCATGCGGGTGGCGGAGGCTGCGGCCGCCTACAAAGAGGCTGGCAAAGAGGGCGATGAAGCGAGCGAGGCGCTGTTTGGCGAGACCGAGGACGAGGCAGAGGACAATGCCGGCTCCGACGAGTCCCCGCTCCGCTGGCGTCGACGAGGCCCTGCTCCGCCGTGGCCCCACGATGCCAACAACGAGGTAGAGGACACCGCCGGCTCCGCCGAGGCCCCGCCCCGCCAACAACGAGGCAGAGGACATCGCCGGCTCAGCCGAGGCCCCACCCTGCCGGCAACGTGGGGGAGCATTTCCACCGCTCCGCTGAGGCGCCGTCCGCCGGCAACGAGACAGAGGACATCGCCGGCTCCGCCGAGGCCCCGCCCCGCTGCCAACGAGGCCGCGCCACACAGAAAACGAGGAAGAGTAGAACACGGTAGGTCGCCGCCGCTCGGGTCCAAGTAAGGCCACCGCTGCTACCCTCCGGTTGAAGCCAAGCTAGGCGGGTTGACCATTGACGGCCGGTTAGCTTCTTGGCGGCGACATGGAGTCGGAGAGCTGCGCTGGAGAAGAACGTTACTTCTACTTAACTGCTGGTGCAGTTGGCTGACTGACACATGGGCCCAACAGGCCGCATGTCAGTTACGCAACTGCACCTGCAGTTAAGTCACTGAAGCTTCTGTTCGGCTCAGAGGGACACAGGTGGGTAGCTTCGGTTAATTAATTATACCTCCAGCGCACCCCTTTTTAGTTGAAGAATGTATGAAATGTAATGAAATCTGGCATGTTTATAGGAAATCCGACCATGTATGAATGAATTTATTTCGATTAGTTTGAATTCCTGTATCACTGGCATTGGATGAACATGCAAAACAATACGTACTAGCATTATTCCCAGGGTGATCACCTCATTTGCAGCAGTTTCACATGTACTCCCTCCGGTCCTTTCTAGTCTGCATACAAGTTTTGTCTGCAGTCAAAGTATCTCTACTTTGACCAATCTTATACAAAAAAGTATGCACTTTCACAATGTGCGAAGTAAAAAGGAACAGAAGGAGTACAAAGAGTTTGAGCAGCTTTTTAGCGTTTCTGTACATTGCAATCAAACACACAGGCCTGGCAATTCATAGAGAACATTCAAAACAATCGATGATTATGCATCTCAGCTACTCACATGTCAGAGGCAATATTTACTTCACAACTAAAGAATAAAGAAAAAATTGATCGACGCTGCTGGCAGCAAAGGGCGTCCCATTCGAAAATATCAGACGCATGTCTTGCTAAAATCAATGAGCAAAATTTGACAAGGTTGTCCCATTCCAAAATATCAAATGCCTACGATTGTGGAATGGGCAGGGTTTGCCATCAGTTCGGACATTGACATGGCACCTCGTGCTAAATAAACCAGATGTTCTTTTTGTGCAGTTCCACCAAAATCAACCAAATTCGCGCGTAGCTTGTATGATTTCGCCCTTATATGTTGCAACGCCTTGAACTTATCGGCACCTCCTTTCTTGTGGTGGAAATGAATGACTCGATGTATTCATGAACATTTTGTGCAATTCCCATCGAAATCAAGCTGAGCACCCCTGTTTGCACAAATACAAAAAAGTGATTAGTACAAAGCAAACTGTACTATGAATTGACAGTTTCAACAGGCACATACATGGTCCATGTAGAGCACACTTTTAGAAAAATGGAACTCACCAGAATGAATCCTAGAACAACATTGTAATCGCGCATCACAGCAAAAAAATGGAGATTTGTCAGTCCTTCTGAGCTGAAGTTAGTTTGGTCTTGTGGGGAGTAATGTAACCATCCTTCAACTGCTCGTTCTGATGAGAAGATAGACAGGGCTTCTTCATCCTGGCATAATCGGAACTAGTCACTTCACATACTCCATATTCTTCTTCAGAGGAAGATGATCCTGTTGTGCAAAGACAAGAGGACTACTAAATGTTAGCATCCATGTTTGCTCGAAAAAAAGGAAAGGAAATATTTAAAACAGCACAGATGAAGCACTTCTCAAGGACAATACCACTTTTTCATGACAGTATCTAAACAGTAGCACAACACCAATAGAGATGACAAAGCTCAATCATATGGATGAAATCAGTGGGTGAGTACCAACCTTTGTCAGGAGGCTTATTGTGTAGAGCATACAGATGAAGCACTTCTCTGGAACCATCTGTTGCTATCTACGGTGGTGGCCATGCTTACTATATACTCCTCGATTAATTTAATGTTTCCAACATCTGCTTGTGCAGTTCCACTAAAATATATGGTATCTTCAAAGAAGATCCCTGTTTGCACAAGTAGAGATAATTACATATTACATTAAGAGTGGCATCAAATCAGTGGCAAAACAATTGCTCGTTCCAGCCATAGCAATAAATTAAGATGCAAAACTATATCATTACTTGTGTCATCACAGTTCAAGTGCTTCATTACAGCACTGGTAGTTGATTTTTGTTTTTCTTCCGCTTGTTCTTCCCCTTCATCACTTGGTTCAATAACAGACAAGCTTCGCCTTCAATGTAAGATTTGGCATGTCAATTAGGGAGCACAAGTATAGTACTAAACTTAATTTTCTGATGAAAGTGGAAAAATACAGGCCAGCAGTTGTGAAATATCCTTATCTTACCTCAATGGGATATTACGGTGCACATGCAGATTGGAAGTCTTGTCTCCATTTGTGCAGTTCACTAGAATCAAGCAACATTATCGTACAAGTAGCACAACATATGAAAGCACACTGCAGAATCATGTGAAAGAAGGCTCGTACTGACCTCTCATGATTACAATGGCATACACATTTGAATCCTAAAGGATTTTGGCTTTGTTTGACTGCATCATAGGAAAAGAAAAAAGGTTTTTTTCAGGTGGTTTGAATGGATGCTAAAGTTTCAATGAAATATTGTACAAAATAACCCTTCGAAAAAATTCCTTTGATTCATTTCTATGAAATGAACGACCATCATAAGGAAAAATGTGAACGATTCTAGTCCTTCAAAATTCGTATGAAAATCCTTTGAATAAAAGATGCCCTCGCTCTTCACCGTATTCTCAATAGTCCTACTCTTGAAACTTCCCCTTAGTTCTTTGGTACATATGTCTATATAAAATTTCAAATCCCTATAGAGTTTGTAAGATATTTAATGATTCCGCAGAAATAACATATACAAGTGTGCTGCGTGATAATATTGTTTTTCTCGATTCGCACTGATATCTGTTATGGCAATAGAATTCATTAAACATATTTTCTTACAAAAATAGAATCATAAACAATGTTAAACACATTTGTAGTGATATATATTACAAGGACTTGAAACATATGCACATCATCGTATATGACGGTGCTTACATAATTAACCCAGCTGGTTGTACCCAAAAAAGTATTCAACATAGCATATACAAATTGATATCTTTAACAAGAAATGATTTTTGACAAGTAAAATAGTTTAGTATAAATTGATGATAACATTTTGACTCGACTTAGCCCACAAAAATATTGATCCAACGCGAGATATGATTTACATATGAGTGTTGGGTTTCGAATTAGCGGACAAAAGACTGCAAGACCTATTCCTTAGCCTTCTTCTTATATAATGATAATTAATGTACATGTAAACTGCACCGGGTTAATGCACTTCTCTAGAGTGAAGGTTGTGAACGAATGCTTATGAAAATGCAACTCCGACGCATAGGCCTAAAAAAACATGTCCCTCCTGTCTGTCCGAGGAGTGTAACATCTGCTAAAAATCATTCCGAAATGGCCCTAGTCAGATGTCCGGTGACGGGATGACGGAAATGACGCCGCCACCATGGTGGCAGAGGTTGCCGTTGGGGTGGGTGTCCGTTGATGGGATGATACCCAGGACAAAGTTAGAGTCGGCATTCCGAGTCGGCATAGTGGGCAAGAGTTAAGGTACAACAGCACTCACTAATGCATCCACTGTGCTAGAGATGTGTGCACGGGAACTCGACCGAAGGCTCTTGTTGCATATGACACAAACCTGCGTCGTGTGGGTAACGATGACGCTAGGAAAGGCATTAATGGCTTCTATCAAGGTCGTTCTGGGTCATTCCACCTAGAAGGACGGGTATGCCCGCGGCCGGTGAATTGGTGGGATGTTGAGCTGAAGCGGCGGCAGTCACGCCAACGGCGGCGTGTGGTGAGGCTCAATGTTGTATGCAAACTTGTAGTGTTTCGGTGATTTTTTTATACTTTGACGTGATTGTGGTGGCTTTTGCAAATTAGTCGATAGAACTAGAAGCGGTATGTTCTTCCTTGGCTATTATATCTATATACATTGTTGTTCTATTCATATGTTTCGAACGTTTGGAATATTTCAATGCCACGAAGTGTACCCAAGCAGAAAACCCATTTTCACTTTATCTTACTCCTACCATGACCAGAACCTCGCTCTTATCATTTGATTTTTTTTATAAAATAGAAACAAAAGCTTTCCTCCATCTTATTGTGTAAGAAAAATGGCTGCTCCATTAGTTAACGGGTCACTAGACCGAAGTATTGAAACAAAGTACTTGGGTGGCCTTGTATGAATAAATGCAGGGAGCAGCGCAAGCGCTGAATGGAGGATGAGCTCGTCGAGTTTTAAAAAATATATCAAAATTCATACTTTTATGTTTCAAAGATTTTTTACACACACACACACACCTAGAGACATAATGTATATGTGCATAAATTTTCTGAAGGAAATATGCCCTAGAGGCAATAATGAAGTAATTATTTATTTCCTTATATCATGATAAATGTTTATTATTCATGCTAGAATTGTAATAACCGGAAACATAATACTTGTGTGAATACATTGACAAACAGAGTGTCAGTAGTATGCCTCTACTTGACTAGCTCGTTGACCAAAGATGGTTATGTTTCCTAGCAATTGACATGAGTTGTCATTTGATTAACGGGATCACATCATTAGGAGAATGATGTGATTGACTTGACCCATTCCGTTAGCTTAGCACTCGATCGTTTAGTATTATGCTATTGCTTTCTTCATGACTTATACATGTTCCTATGACTATGAGATTATGCAACTCCCGTTTACCGGAGGAACACTTTGTGTGCTACCAAATGTCATAACGTAACTGGGTGATTATAAAGGTGCTCTACAGGTATCTCCAAAGGTACTTGTTGGGTTGGCGTATTTCGAGATTAGGATTTGTCACTCCAATTGTCGGAGAGGTATCTCTGGGCCCACTCGGTAATGCACATCACTTAAGCCTTGCAAGCATTGCAACTAATGAGTTAGTTGCGGGATGATGTATTACGGAACGAGTAAAGAGACTTCCCGGTAACGAGACTGAACTAGGTATTGAGATACCGACGATCGAATCTCGAGCAAGTAACATACCGATGACAAAGGGAACAACGTATGTTGTTATGCGGTTTGACCGATAAAGATCTTCGTAGAATATGTAGGAGCCAATATGAGCATCCAGGTTCCGCTATTGGTTATTGACTGGAGACGTGTCTCGGTCATGTCTACATAGTTCTCGAACCCGTAGGGTCCGCACGCTTAAAGTTCGATGACGGTTATATTATGAGTTTATGTGTTTTGATGTACCAAAGATAGTTCGGGGTCCCGGATGTGATCACGGACATGACGAGGAGTCTCGAAATGGTCGAGACATAAAGATCGATATATTGGAAGCCTATATTTGGATAACGGAAGTGTTCCGGGTGAAATCGGGATTTTACCGGAGTACCGGGGGTTACCGGAACCCCCCCGGGGTTTAATGGGCCAAGATGGGCCTTAGTGGAGAAGAGCAGGGGCGGCCAGGGCAGGCCGCGCGCCCCCTCCCCCTCTAGTCCGAATTGGACAAGGAGGGGGGCGGCGCCCCCTTTACTTCCTCTCTCCCTCCTCCTTCCCCCTTCTCCTACTCCAACTAGGAAAGGAGGGAGTCCTCCGGGTGAAATCGGGATTTTACCGGAGTACCGGGGATTACCGGAACCCCCCGGGGGTTTAATGGGCCAAGATGTGCCTTAGTGGAGAAGAGGAGGGGCGGCCAGGGCAGGCCGCGCGCCCCCTCCCCCTCTAGTCCGAATTGGAAGAGGAGGGGGGCGGCGCCCCCTTTCCTTCCTCTCTCCCTCCTCCTTCCCCCTTCTCCTACTCCAACTAGGAAAGGCGGGAGTCCTACTCCTGGTGGGAGTAGGACTCCTCCCTGGTGCGCCTCCTCCTGGCCGGCCGCCTCTCCCCCTTGCTCCTTTATATACGGGGGCAGGGGGCACCTCTAGACACAACAATTGATCCCTTGGATCTCTTAGCCGTGTGCGGTGCCCCCCTCCACCATAGTCCACCTCGATAATATCGTAGCGGTGCTTAGGCGAAGCCCTGCGCCGGTAGAACATCATCATCGTCACCACGCCGTCGTGCTGACGGAACTCTTCCTCAAAGCTCGGCTGGATCGGAGTTCGAGGGACGTCATCGAGCTCAACGTGTGCTGAACTCGGAGGTACCATATGTTTGGTACTTGATCGGTCGGATCGTGAAGACGTATGACTACATCAACCGCGTTGTGCTAACGCTTCCGCTTTCGGTCTACGAGGGTACGTGGACACAATCTTCCCTCTCGTTGCTATGCATCACCATGATCTTGCGTGTGCGTAGGAAAATTTTGAAATTACTACGTTCCCCAACAGTGGTACCAGAGCCAGGTTTTATGCGTAGATGTTATATGCATGAGTAGAACACAAGTGAGTTGTGGGCGATACAAGTCATACTGCTTACCAGCATGTCATACTTTGGTTCGGCGGTATTCACTACAAAAAAAGACACATCGGTGACATTTTGGGCTGAACGAAAATTTTTCTGTCATACATATGACACTTCTATGACGATAATTGTGACAAAACCCGGTATCATCATAAATGTGGTGGGCTCCTACTTCTATGACAAAAAATCATGACAGAAAATGGGCTTTTCGTCCTGGGAGGGCCGGAGACGCAGCTGCATTACATTCTTTGGGCCGTCCATGACAGAAAAAACCGTGATAGAACCGAGGGCAAGGAAAATTTCGGGGAGTTCCCGGTTACGGTGGGAGGTCGGGGGCCGAGCGATGCGCGTTTCTCTCGTACACGTACACGCGTGTCTGAGAGGCGTTGGCTCTAACTGAACCCGAGCGAGGCGTTGGTCTCTAACTGAACCCGAGCGATTGCACTGCAGGCTACGCGTTACTAAACCCGAGCGATCGATCGATGGCTGCTAACTGAACCCGATCGAGCGATTCCTTCGCTACTGCTGCTAACTGAAGCCGATCGATGCTGCCTCTTGGATGAACAGTGAGCGTTGCGGGGGGGTTTGGATGAACAGTGAGCGGTGGCGTTGCCTCTGGATGAACAGGACCCCGTGGTGTGGTGGAGGGCTGGATGAACAGTAGACAGTGGAGGGGTGGTTGAACAGGACCCCGTGGTGTGGAGGGTTGGATGAACAGTAGACGGTGGAGGGGTGGCCGTGGAGGGGTGGTTGAACAGGACCCCATGGTGTGGAGGGCTGGATGAACAGTAGACGGTGGAGGGGTGCCCGTGGAGGGGTGGTTGAACAGTAGTCGATGGAGTAGCGCGCGGTGGAGGCTGGATGAACAGGAGCCCGTGGAGGCTGGAGGAGGTCGACGGTGGAGATGAACAGTATCCCGTGGAGTCCCGTTTTGCGGTACGCCACACCCCTCCCGATGAACAGGACCCTCTTTCGACCGTAGGAGGTCCGTTTCATCCGTTTTGCGGTACGCCACACCCCTCCCGATCAACAGGACCCCTGTTTCGACCGTAGGAGGTCCGTTTCGTCCGTTTTGCGGTACGCCACACCCTTCCCGATCAACAGGACCCCCGTTTCGACAGGAGGTCCGTTTCCTCCATTTTGCGGTATGCCACACCCCTCCCGATCAACAGGACCCCGTTCCGAATGTAGGAGGTTCGTTTCCTCCGTTGTGCGGTACGCCAGGCCTCGTTTCCATCGCCTGTTCCGTCCAAGCCCTCCCGATGAACACGACCACGCATTCCGTTCCGACCCAGCCGGTTGGCTCCCACGCGTTCCGTTGCCTCCCGATGAACACGACGCATTCCGTTGCCTCCCCATGAACACGACGCATTCCGTTGCCTCCTGTTTCTCCGTTCCGACCCAGCCATGTACACGAGCCCTGGCCGTACGTATGCGCGAGTAGGCGCTCGAGACCCCGCCCGTATGTACACATATGTGGCCGTATTTTCTTTCTTGCACCCTGGCCGCTGTACATACGTGTACATGCTACGTGCGCGCCTCTACTACGACACGTGCACGCCTCTACATCCACCAGTATATATGTACGTACACGTTCGCGACCAGAATGACAACGCTATGTACGCTTCGACCAGGTGGGTCCCGACTGTCAGGCACTTCCTTGCGTGCGAAGATGTAGCTGGTGGATCCCAGCAGTCAGGGGGGCGAATCGTTTTGTTTTTTTTGCCCGGACGCACTTCCTTGCGTGCGAAGGTGTAGCTGATGGGTCCCAGCAGTCAGGGGGGAAACGTTTTTTTCACGAAATACGGTGGCCCGTCCGGTGGGTCCCCGCTGTCAGGTGGAGGAATAATTATTTTGCGCGTAATAAGGAGGCACTTCCTTGCTGCGGCCGTGGACCCAGCTATCAGCGTCTCCATGCATAGTACTCTTCCGATGGAAGTCGGCCGTTGACCACATTGACCACGCCGCGCCGAGAGCACCACGGCGGTGGACGACAGCGAGGCCTAGGAAGGGGACGACACGGAGGCAGGGAATACTCGGCAGTTGTTTCCCACGCGGAGGGGAGTACGACTGTATGAGGGTTTACTGGTTTGTCTGCCGTCGCCGGAGAATAACAGCAGGTGTGGGTGAGTAGAGGGATGGCTAGGCCAGCGATGGGAGTACGGTGGGGCGGTGAGGCCTGCACGGCAACACAACTGGCCGCGGGGGGAGGGAGCAGGCAGTCCCGCCGACACTTTTTTGAGCGGCTGGAGCAGGAAGAGCAGAGATTGAAGAAACACGACGGCCGTTGGATGGACATCCGACAGTCAGTGCTTGTGCGTCAACCTTTTTTTAGGAAAGCCTCAAATCTGTGGAAAACAGCATACAGCCCATCTGCCATTATTTCTAATAATTTACAGCCCATTTGCTAATTCTTGAGGTTTTTTTGGAGCCCATATTCTTTTTGTTAGCATTACAGCCCATATTGTGGCCACGGTTAAAAAATTATACGAAATTTTGCATATTTCGGTGCGGTCCGAACTGTTTTTAATCCCGAAATTTCGACTCACATTCAAACTGATTTTAAAAATAAATGTATATCAATATAAAAACCAAAAAATTCTCCACGCATAAAAATTAATGTAATTTAAAATCTTGAAATGAAAAAAAAAGATATTTGAAACTAATTGCCGGTTTGATGTGTTTTAAAAATGTACAGCCCATTTCTCATTACTGATGGGCCATTTTCTCGGCCAGCCGAATGAAAGCTCTCCTCGTCTTGAAAGATTTGCAGCCCAACAGGCCTGGCAAAGCGACTTACTTGGCAAATCAAAAAAAACTGGGCTGTGGCCGTGGACCCAGCTGTCAGCCTCTCCACGTACAGTACTCTTCCGATGGAAGTCGTTCCTTGACCACGTTGACCACGCCGCGCGGAGAGCACCACGGCGGTGGACGATGGCGAGGCCTAGGAAGGGGACGACGCGGAGCCGGGGAAGACGCGGCAGTGGAAGCCCGCGCGGAGAGGAGTACGAGGGTTCACTGGTTCGGCTGCGGTGTGAGGCTGCCGTCGCCGCAGGGCCTGGCCAGCGGTGGGACTAGTAGGGGCGCTGAGGCCTCTACGGCAGCACAGCCGGCCACGGGAGGCAGGAGCATGCGGCACGACCGGCGCTGCTTTGGGCGGCTGGAGCAAGAAGACCAGAGGTTGAAGAAGCACTACGGCCATTGGATGGACATCGTACGGTCACTGGAGCTAGAATCGTTCACATTGACTAAGTTGACAAAGCCCTTCGTCCCCGTCAACTTAGTAGGCCCACAAGTCAGCCTCCCACCAAGGTGGGTCCCTGCTAGCCGGGGGAGTATTCATTTTTTTGTGCGTAATAAGGAGGCACTTCCGGTGGGTCCGAGCTGACAGCTGGGGGAACGTTTTTTCCGCGAAATACGGTGCCCCGTCCGGTGGGTCCCAGCAGTCAGGGGGAAACGATTTTTTTCGCAAAATACTGGTGGCCCGTCCGTTGGGTCCCCGTTGTGACGTGGAGGAATAATTATTTTCCGCGTAATAAGGAGGCACTTCCTTGCGGCTGCTGGACCCGTCCGTTGGACCCAGCTGTCAGCCTCTCCACGTGTAGTCCACGTCCGATGGAAGTCGTTCCTTGACCATGTTGACCACGCCGCGCCGAGAGCACCAGGGCGGTGGACGATGGCGAGGACTAGGAAGGGGACTACGCGAAGCCGGGGAAGACGCGGCAGTGGATGCACACGCGGAGAGGAGTACGAGGGTTCACTGGTTCGGCTGCGCTGGCGTCGCCGCAGAATAACAGGGGGTGTGGGTGAGTGGAGGGATGGCCTAGCCAGCGGTGGGAGTAGTAGGGGGCGGTGAGGCCTCCGCGGCAGCACAACCGGTCACGGGAGGCAGGAGCAGGCGGCACGACCGGCGCTGCTTTGGGCGGCTGGAGCAAGAAGACCAGAGGTTGACGAAGCACGACGACCGTTGGATGGACATCGTACGGTCATTGCAGCTAGAATCATTTATATTGACTAAGTTGACAAAGCCCTTGGTATGTCAACTTAGTAGGCCCACAGGTCAGCTTCCGAAACGGTGCGCCCCAGATGTCAGGGGAAGGAATCATTTTTTGGGCGGGTGAAGCTAGAGTATCCGAGATTGAAGAAGAAGCACGGCATCCGTTGGATGGACATCCAACGGCCACGGCTGCTAGAACCGTGTGTTGACTATAAGTTGACAAAGCCTTGCATACGCGTCAACTCTAGTTTTTTAGGGGACGCGTCAACTTAGTAAGGCCAGAAGTGTGTGGCAGAGAACTTATAGCCCATTTGTGATTTGTAAGAATGTGTAACCCATTTTTGAATTCTAATGGAATTTACTACAACCCATTTACAGTTTGTTAAAAGTACAGCCCATTTCAACCAACCGTTCAAAATAGAATTCAATAAAATTTCCCACATTTTGATGGGATCCGAAATATTTTATCCCGAAATTTCTAGTCAGATTAAATACAATTTCAATATAAATTTATATTACGTAAAAATCCAACGAAACATTGCGCTCGCAACAATTAATGAAATTAAAATTTTCAATATCCAAAAATAATATTTTATAAAGTAATCACGTGTTTGGTGCATTTTTTTATAGTTACTGCCCAGTTTTTATAATTACATCCCATTTATTATTTCTTAAAGCCAATTTTCTTGTTAAGCCTAATGCATCCCTCCTAGGAAAGATTTGCAGCCCAGCGGGGCGGAGAATAACAACTTGACCTTGCCTGGGTATTCCTAAAAAAAGTATAGCTGGGCTAGCCATTTTCAGCTTGACAAAAATTTATATCTGGGCCGGATATCTGGCCTGGGCTAGACGGGCCACAGCCCGCCCAGTTAATACCTGCAGCGATGTTTTCGTTGTTGTTCAAAGGAGAAAAATTAATATCTGGGCTAAACATCAAAAAACTCTGCAGTGCTCACACCTCAAAAACACAAATACTGTTCGAGCTGCTTGGTTCCAGCTGTCGGCTTCTTGTGCAATTCTCTCGTTTATTGACTACTACATAGGTTGACAATGGTGTGGGACCGTGATGTCAGGAAACCAGGAGGAAGCAAAATAAATTATAGTTATATATATATATATATATATAATAAGGAGGCACTTGCATACGTGAGGCTATGGACCTGGTGGGTCCCCATTGTCATCCTCTCCAAGTAAAGTCATCTCCTCGCCCGCGCGCGCTTTCCGCGCGAAATAGTCAGCGCCGCTCGCCCCGCTTCCCAGTGCAGGCGATTGCTCCGCCTTCAAATGACACAAGTGCTGTCCGTCCGTCCATCTGCCGCCCACATTAATGATACACGGTTGCCGAGGCGGCTACTCCGGCGCCACACGTCCGTCCCTTCGCCCGCCCACCATTGCTATATAAACTGTTGCGCCGGCCATAGTCGCAGTCATCCGCATCCGTTCCCTTTCTCCTGTCCACACCACTACTGCCCACCATGGCTTCCTCGCGCTCCAGCGCTCTTCGGGACGGGCGGACGACGGACCACAAGGAGATGGCAGCCATTGCTGCCGACCGGCTGGCCGGCAGGCAGCCGGGGGACGACGACGCCCCAATGGAGAACATGGTAGTCGAAGATCCGGCGCCAACCCCCTCCTCCGCGCCATCCTCGTCGGTGCATTGCACCATGACCATCAGCGAGGCCCGTGCCCAATATATGGACAGGGTGAGGCAGATGCGTGAGGAGCAGTTCCGGGAGGCGCAGGCCGACGCCACCTACAACCACCATCTCCTCCAGGAGCACCTGCAGGCGGAGGAGCTAATCGCCGCGGAGCGGGCGGAGCAGGAGGCGCTGCTCGACTCATACCGCTCCGCTCGCAAGGGCCGCCTCGAGCGCTGGCGGTACCGCATGCGGGTGGCGGAGGCTGCGGCCGCCTACAAAGAGGCTGGCAAAGAGGGCGATGAAGCGAGCGAGGCGCTGTTTGGCGAGACCGAGGACGAGGCAGAGGACAATGCCGGCTCCGACAAGTCCCCGCTCCGCTGGCGTCGACGAGGCCCTGCTCCGCCGTGGCCCCACGATGCCAACAACGAGGTAGAGGACACCGCCGGCTCCGCCGAGGCCCCGCCCCGCCAACAACGAGGCAGAGGACATCGCCGGCTCAGCCGAGGCCCCACCCTGCCGGCAACGTGGGGGAGCATTTCCACCGCTCCGCTGAGGCGCCGTCCGCCGGCAACGAGACAGAGGACATCGCCGGCTCCGCCGAGGCCCCGCCCCGCTGCCAACGAGGCCGCGCCACACAGAAAACGAGGAAGAGTAGAACACGGTAGGTCGCCGCCGCTCGGGTCCAAGTAAGGCCACCGCTGCTACCCTCCGGTTGAAGCCAAGCTAGGCGGGTTGACCATTGACGGCCGGTTAGCTTCTTGGCGGCGACATGGAGTCGGAGAGCTGCGCTGGAGAAGAACGTTACTTCTACTTAACTGCTGGTGCAGTTGGCTGACTGACACATGGGCCCAACAGGCCGCATGTCAGTTACGCAACTGCACCTGCAGTTAAGTCACTGAAGCTTCTGTTCGGCTCAGAGGGACACAGGTGGGTAGCTTCGGTTAATTAATTATACCTCCAGCGCACCCCTTTTTAGTTGAAGAATGTATGAAATGTAATGAAATCTGGCATGTTTATAGGAAATCCGACCATGTATGAATGAATTTATTTCGATTAGTTTGAATTCCTGTATCACTGGCATTGGATGAACATGCAAAACAATACGTACTAGCATTATTCCCAGGGTGATCACCTCATTTGCAGCAGTTTCACATGTACTCCCTCCGGTCCTTTCTAGTCTGCATACAAGTTTTGTCTGCAGTCAAAGTATCTCTACTTTGACCAATCTTATACAAAAAAGTATGCACTTTCACAATGTGCGAAGTAAAAAGGAACAGAAGGAGTACAAAGAGTTTGAGCAGCTTTTTAGCGTTTCTGTACATTGCAATCAAACACACAGGCCTGGCAATTCATAGAGAACATTCAAAACAATCGATGATTATGCATCTCAGCTACTCACATGTCAGAGGCAATATTTACTTCACAACTAAAGAATAAAGAAAAAATTGATCGACGCTGCTGGCAGCAAAGGGCGTCCCATTCGAAAATATCAGACGCATGTCTTGCTAAAATCAATGAGCAAAATTTGACAAGGTTGTCCCATTCCAAAATATCAAATGCCTACGATTGTGGAATGGGCAGGGTTTGCCATCAGTTCGGACATTGACATGGCACCTCGTGCTAAATAAACCAGCTGTTCTTTTTGTGCAGTTCCACCAAAATCAACCAAATTCGCGCGTAGCTTGTATGATTTCGCCCTTATATGTTGCAACGCCTTGAACTTATCGGCACCTCCTTTCTTGTGGTGGAAATGAATGACTCGATGTATTCATGAACATTTTGTGCAATTCCCATCGAAATCAAGCTGAGCACCCCTGTTTGCACAAATACAAAAAAGTGATTAGTACAAAGCAAACTGTACTATGAATTGACAGTTTCAACAGGCACATACATGGTCCATGTAGAGCACACTTTTAGAAAAATGGAACTCACCAGAATGAATCCTAGAACAACATTGTAATCACGCATCACAGCAAAAAAATGGAGATTTGTCAGTCCTTCTGAGCTGAAGTTAGTTTGGTCTTGTGGGGAGTAATGTAACCATCCTTCAACTGCTCGTTCTGATGAGAAGATAGACAGGGCTTCTTCATCCTGGCATAATCGGAACTAGTCACTTCACATACTCCATATTCTTCTTCAGAGGAAGATGATCCTGTTGTGCAAAGACAAGAGGACTACTAAATGTTAGCATCCATGTTTGCTCGAAAAAAAGGAAAGGAAATATTTAAAACAGCACAGATGAAGCACTTCTCAAGGACAATACCACTTTTTCATGACAGTATCTAAACAGTAGCACAACACCAATAGAGATGACAAAGCTCAATCATATGGATGAAATCAGTGGGTGAGTACCAACCTTTGTCAGGAGGCTTATTGTGTAGAGCATACAGATGAAGCACTTCTCTGGAACCATCTGTTGCTATCTACGGTGGTGGCCATGCTTACTATATACTCCTCGATTAATTTAATGTTTCCAACATCTGCTTGTGCAGTTCCACTAAAATATATGGTATCTTCAAAGAAGATCCCTGTTTGCACAAGTAGAGATAATTACATATTACATTAAGAGTGGCATCAAATCAGTGGCAAAACAATTGCTCGTTCCAGCCATAGCAATAAATTAAGATGCAAAACTATATCATTACTTGTGTCATCACAGTTCAAGTGCTTCATTACAGCACTGGTAGTTGATTTTTGTTTTTCTTCCGCTTGTTCTTCCCCTTCATCACTTGGTTCAATAACAGACAAGCTTCGCCTTCAATGTAAGATTTGGCATGTCAATTAGGGAGCACAAGTATAGTACTAAACTTAATTTTCTGATGAAAGTGGAAAAATACAGGCCAGCAGTTGTGAAATATCCTTATCTTACCTCAATGGGATATTACGGTGCACATGCAGATTGGAAGTCTTGTCTCCATTTGTGCAGTTCACTAGAATCAAGCAACATTATCGTACAAGTAGCACAACATATGAAAGCACACTGCAGAATCATGTGAAAGAAGGCTCGTACTGACCTCTCATGATGCGGAATTCAAACAACTCACAAGAAGAAGATCTGAACCAAATTCGCCTTAACGGATAGGAAGTAAGATCTCCTCTTGTGCAGTTCCACTAAGATCAAGCAATCAAGCAACATTGTCGGTGTGACATTTTGGTTGAACTGCACAAAACACTCTTAAAACAAAAGTGTTTTGTGCAGTGCAACAAAAGGTCACAATGGCAACGAGGTGAAGTAGATAACCATGTTTACACAGAGGTGCAAAGGAAACAATTAGTGGTCAATAACGGTGGATGACACAGAAGCCAACAAAAAGAAGCATCTACCTTATCTAAATGGGAAAGAAAGCAAGACAGTAGCATTTCTCAAACGGTGGCATTGATTAATATTAACATAGAGATTATATTAACAATAAAATTCATTAAACATGTAATTTGCTTTTAATTGTGGCATTGCATCAATTTTCCAGTGGCATTATTAGAGGGTGTTTGTTTACAGGGACATTTTGGTGTAGGGACTAAAAAAACTCCGTGTCAGTCCCATCTAAACCAAACAGGAGGGACTTTTAGGGACTAAAAGTGGGCATCTGGGACTAAAGAAAGAAGACCCCGAGGGAGTCTTTTTGGGACTTTTTTCAACAGTTGCCCCTGCCACGCATTGCACCTTGTCTCTATTAGTTCATTACTAGGGGTAACATGGTCTTTTAGCATGTCATTTAATAACCTCTAGTCCATGTTTAGTCCCTGGAACCAAGCAGGTAGGGACTAGGGAGTTTTTAACCAAACAGGGCCTTAGATTAACAACAGCTAATGAGTTGCACGGGACAGTGGACACACCAGCACCATGTGCATCTACCGATGTACTGTGGTCATGTACAGTCTGTTGCAACAAAGAACAAACAACCAAGGAGCATATTTGTGTTGGTCCCGGTTTTGTTATCTTTAGACACCTTTCCCAATGTGAGCGCAGCAAATCTAGTCCTGCTCAAACTCTACAGCCTTGTCCCTTCCTTTCCTTTTTGAACTAGTACTTTTGCCCTTCCTTTCCTCTTTGAACCACGTCCTAGATTTATGCGATACAACTTTCCCCACTACTTTCCCCCATTCCTTTCCTCTTTGAACCACGTCCTAGATTCATGCTATACAACTTTCCCCCTTCATTTTCTCTTTGAACCACGTCCTAGATTCATGCTATATACAACTTTTCCCACTACTTTCCCCCACTCCTTTCCTCTTTGAACCACGTCCTAGATTCATGGTATACATGCAGCTAGAGCAATGCATGTGGAGTAAGTAAATTATACCTTAAGATTCTTGGGGCGTGGTTCGATGGGCGACGGGGCGGTGGCGAAGAAGAAGGGGTCGGAGGCCCTCCCGCGCCGCTGCTTTTGCGACGGCGACAGCGTTATGCCTCCTTCCTTTCCCGGCGGACGGATCCTGCCGGCTCTTTGAGCAGCAGTGAGGGGAGAGAGAGGCCAACGAAGTCTTGTTTAGATCTGGAGAGGGCGAGAGAGAGTGAAGAGAGCAACTACAAGCGCTGAGGCTCCATCGGGAGAGGGCTAGAGAGTGTGAAGAGAGCAACTACAAGCGCTGAGGCTTCAGCGTGTATATATATACTGGAGAGAGAGTGTGAAGCGTGCAAACCCTAGAAAACATTTTGACCAGTCAAAGAATCCACCTGAGACCTCAAGTTTGATGAGCGAACAGGCTAACCAGCTACACAACCCTTCTGTTATGTTCAACGAGAGGGAAATAACCTTTTATACATTCCTGCATTCGTGTGACAAGCATGCCGTGTTTTTTTTGTGTGTGGGAGTCATTGGGATTTCAATCATAATCGTGTCATGTGGCTTTGGTGGTAAGACTATCCACAGTGGTGCAGAAATAATGCAGCCTTAGTCACCTTACCTCTGTCCATGTAGTACATTGGGTCCCACCAGTCAGAGGGTGAAACAAACAAATTAATAAGAAAAATTAAAAGCGCCAGCGGTGTATCTTACCTCACACATCTCGCTACTGCTCGGGAACACTGTCCAATTGATCCCTCTGTTCGCTCACGTACTATTTTAAGTGAATCCTTATTATAACATGCACACAAATTTTGGGCACTTGTATTCGACTTAAGTCAGTGTGCCACCGTATCTCATATACTTACTACTCCCTCCGTCTAGGTGTAATAAGTCACGTTAGAAGGTGCAACGGGACCAAGGTGCGTGCGTGTGCGTGTGTGTGTGTGTGTGTTTAACAGCATGTGTGTGTTAGAGAGAGCGACAGATCAACCTACTCCTACAAAGAGATGTTGTGTAGTGTAGTACGATTTTAGCAGCGAGAGTCGGTGCATCCTCTCGTTTCCGGGCGTGTCTGGTAGGGACATGTGGACAGCTGCCACGCCCGCTCCTGACCAGCCTGGCCCACCCAAAGCCCCTCCATCGCCCCCGCGCGCTTCCCGCCCGAAACGGTCAGCGCCGCTCCAAAGAATCGGTGCCGCATTCATGCCCGGGCAGAGCGGACGCGACCTCTCACTGGTGCAAGAGTGATGGTTGCTTCGTCCGTCCATCTTACTGCTGGGTCTATGTGATTTGACGGCTCATTGGTCTTTATTACTGAGGTGGTAGGACTGCTGGATGTCCCACGCTTTCGGTGAAAGGAGGTACTACTACTAGATTACAATTTTCTCCATTCTTACAGCGGAGGCGTGCAAGAGCAGTGAAAACACACAGGCTCAGTGATTACATGGCCCACCTCACACTATCACCGTGCGACACCTAACTCTTTACATAGTACTCCCTCTGTTCCTAAATATTACTAGATGAGTCCCCGCGCGTTGCCGCGGAACAGCGGTATATCTCTCTGCGCAAAATTATCGATTTCATAGAACTAAAAAAAACTCTATAACCGCATGACAAATGTGGTAGCCAAACTAAATAAATCCCATCATCATTTAGATCATCCCACGTAAGGAAAAAAGATCAGCCAACTCCTACTGCATAATGGGATTATATTTTTCTTTTTCACATGTTAATGGGACTTAAAAGCTCACTTACATGCATGCTACCGGTGCATGCTTGCATGCAGACATGTTGATGTGATTTAAAACCCACTCACATGCATGTGCCACGATATTTCTGCATGCTTGCATGTGGCTTAGTGCGGAGCCTCTCAACATCTAGATCAGACGGCTATTATGGACTGATTTACTTCATCTAACGGCTACATCAATTTTGATGATGTGGCTCAAGGAGAGGATAGAGAATTCCTAGTAGTAGGGGCTAGCTATTACTAGTAGATAAGTCTTTGTAGAGATTCCACTACATATGAAACAAAATGAATGAATCTACACTTAAAATGCATCTATATACATCCGCATGTGGTTCATGGTGAAATCTCTACAAAGAATTATATTTAGGAACGGAGGAAGTACTAGTATAGTACGTACTGTAATTTATCAGCGAGATAAATTTGTACAATGCTATGAAGCTTCCAGCTTCTGTTACATGTATCTTGCGTCCAAGGTTGCCCGTTGCAACATTTCATCAAATACAAAGGAGACTAACATGCATGCTATTGCATCTCAATGATTGACAGATCCTAGCAAATATGTACTCCCTCCATTCCAAAATAAGTGTCTCAACTTTGTGCAAACTTTAGTACAAAGTTGTACTACTACTAAAGTTGACACTTATTTTGGAACAGAGGCAGCTAAAGAAAAAACGGTCCATGCAGTCCCTAGCCCTTGAACCGTGAACCCTGACCAGGCTTCAATTTGCTGGCAACGTTCGAGCTTCCTAATAAATGAAGTTTGCAACCTTTTGACCATCGGATCATTTTGTGCAGTTTCACCAAAATCGAGATGAGCATCCCTGTGGCAAAGAAATTGAAGAAGCGTGATTAGAATAAGATTACTGGGACTAGTTGATGAGACATAAACTCATCACAAATACAGTACGTAGAAGCCAGTAGAGGTATGTGCGGGGCAAAGAAGTAGAGAAATATCCACACGGAGTGATGTGGGCAGCTGGAGCAGTGGTGCAAGCCGGCTGTAAAGGGAGTTGTACCTGAGGGACGTAGCTCAACCTTGAGGAGGGCGGCGGGAGGCGGCAACTGCCCACGTCGCGGCAGTGAGCAAGGGACGAAGGCAACCTCACTGGCTTTGTGAGAGAGAACGGCGGAGACCCCTGATCGGGACGTGCCGACAGTGGGTTTTCGCCGTCGGCGATGGCCACCGCATCTACACTAAGAATCCACCCCTTCCCCAAGCGGACGTGATCCGCCGGGATGTTAGAGATGTGGCCACAGTCGTTTTGTGCGAGAGAGTGTGAAGAGAGCAACCCCAGCAAGCAACCGTGTAGGCTGGCCCGTCCTGACTATGTATATAGTGGAGCGGTTTCCTTTTCTCTCCATATGAACCTATCATATTGCGTACGTGCCACTGAAGAAGAAAAACCTTTATTTATAAATGACGCGGCACCTACTACTCGTTCTCCTATAACCTTGCGCTTGGCATCTCCAAAATATTAACCTTGCGATTGGCTCTTCGCCCCTTCGGGAAGTTGAGCAATAATGGTAGTGAAGTATATATCGTTCTGGCTATATGAGACCGAATGAATTGCTGCACGTCCACCACATGGGCGAGGGTCGAGGGGCGAGGGAGAGTGCTACATACGGAGCAAAATGAGTGAATCTACACTCTAAAATACGTCTATATACATCAGTGTTTGGAGTATGTACTAGTAGTTCATATTGAAATCTACTAAAGGACATATATATTCCAAACAATATGATATAATCTCTATAACCAAGGTAGTAGGGACGAGGAGTAAACGGAGGGAGTAGTAAATTTTTCTCCTCGTCCTGCGAGCCACTGCGCCCGTGGGCGGGGGAGACGGCGTACTAAGCAAGCTTCTCCTCGTTTTGCGAGTTGACGGGACACATCAAAAGTACTCCAGTGTATAGAGCCTTGCCTCTAAGGTAGGCCCCACATGGTTTGCCTCTTCTTTTAACATAACACGTCAAGTCGCAATTTGTTTTTCACCCGTGGTAGACGATCCTCCCTCCACCAAGTGGACAACCAGCACACGTGCGAAATTACCACGTGGGCTGCCTTTTTCGTACAGAAATGAGCTCCACCGTGTACCCGCGCGGGTGTGGTTGGGAAAGAGACGGGAGTACGTGCGCCGTGCATGCACCTCTTCTCTTCGTGCACGTCCCCCACCTACGTGGGTGTGTGTGAGAGATACAAACCGCGTTCATGAGTGTTTTTTGTTTTGGGGTGGGGGTGGGGTGGGGGTTGATTTCGTGAATTATTTGTGGGAATATGTGTCGATGACATCTCAAACAAAATTTTGCGTGCAATGTGTGTGAAATGGAGGCCTATCCATATCATACATAGAGGGTCGGGCAATCCACGAGAAGAGAGGGAGGGGTCATAGCTATCGATAGAGTCAAAGAGAGTATCAAGTGGGTGGGTGCGAGATCGATGAAGAGAGCCATCGAAATTGTGTGTGTGTGCAAGTCAAAGATATAGGGCGACTGGCCTACCGGAACGTTAGAGGGCACATGTCAAGTTTGTGTCTGGCAGGGAGACATGACTAGAGCGCTCGATGTATCGGTGTGTGTGGGGGGAGGGGGTGGGGGGAGGGGTAGGCAGAGGCCTAACTATAGAGGTAGAACGACTCGTATATGTGTTGAGAAGGAGAGACCCAGCTATGTCTTGAGGGAGATCGGTCGACATCCACACATAACTGAAGGACGGGAAATATGATGGGACAGAGAGACTGAGAGGAGAGAGGGAGGGAGAGGGAGGGAGAGGGATAGAGTGCTGGATGGGTGATGGATTTGCTTCTCGAAGATGGTGGGAGAGGCCTACTAGACAAACTGAGGGTGGAACTGCAATGTTATCAATAAGAGTGGGGATGTGTTTCTGTGTGTGCCTGTGCGTGATAGATCTGTCGGGACGCATCCATGGATGATGAAGGGGAACCATGTGTTTGGTAAGCAAACCTAACTAGATCGGTAGATCAATTGTTGTTTGTCGGAGGAAGGGAGAGACAACTAATGAGGTAGATCGATTGACGTGTGGGTAAAAACGAGTTATAAGGACCTAGCTAGCTATATGTATAGCGAGAGATCGGTCGGTGTACGTCCATTTGTTAGAGGCAAATAAGGCCCAGCGAGACGGATAGACAGAGAGAATGGAGCTAGGAGGTGGTGCGAGAGGCCCAACTACTAGCTAGATAGGGGGAGGAGTGTGCGGTTGTGAGATCGATGAAAAGAGGGGCGAGAGTTTACACGTGTGTCTGACCGTATGAGAGACACGAGGCAAGGACACATAAAGGAGGAGATTGAAGGTGTGTGTGTATGTTGTAGGCAGGCATCGCTGGAGAGGTTTATCGATCGGTGTGTGTCGGAAAGGAGTTGTGGAGACTCTGGGAGAACGACCTAAAGAGAAAAATCAATGTGCCCGGTGGATAGAATGCCGAGGGAGGGGGAGGGCGAGGAGGGCGTGTGCATGCACGAGAGAAAGTTAGTGGTAGCTACAAAGGTTAGAGGATTGTGTGGGTGTAAGAGACTAACAAAGATCATAATTTGATATGAAAGCGGATTCATATATTTGAATAGGAGATCATAGTGTTTTAAACATTGCATGCATGAATATAGCGGTGATACACGTGCTGTGCACATGTTATACCATAATGTGATAATGCATGGCGTTTGCAACTCACAGCTAAATGCCGAACAATCTAAACCATACTATACATCAAACAATCTCACATTTTATTTGAATTTGTGATAATGTGTGGCGTTTGCAGCTTACAACTAAATATCGAACAATCTAAACAATACTATATATCGAACATTCTCACATTTTATTTGAATTTGTGGTAATGTGTGGTGTTTGCAACTCACATCTAAATACTTGTAGGCGTAGGGGGCGGGGCACCATACATAATGTGATAAACACATTATACATATGAGACATGGTTTAGATTATGAAGATCTAGCTAGAGCTAGAAATGTAATGTGATTTGAAATCAAAATAAAGTGGATTCAAAAAATCTAGTTCGAGTTCATATAGTACACATAGTTCATATGTAACTCGAGACTAATCATGTGGTGTGCTGTGAAGATAATACACAAACGATGGTTTAACTTGACAATAATGATGATTGTAGATCTTATTAAAACAGAGAAACGAATTCAAATGCTTTGACTTCACAACAATCATTACTGTAGATCTTATTCAAATAGAGAAACGAATTCAAATTTAGTTCATATTGAAGCGGTAGTATATACGTTTGGAATGCACTAAAACGTTCATTTGAGTAGTAGGTTGCATGCATTATACACGTAGCGAAATATTTTAATTGAACATAACATGAATTCAAAGTTTTGAATGACATTTGTAGTGCGCATTGATTTGGTACAGTACAGGTTAGGCTTGTCCCGGAAATTTCAACCCGCGCCTAGTTAGCCAGAAATATTTAAGATATATCTTTGTCTCGTTGTGCTCCGACAACTCCCTCCATCTCAACTCGCGCCTTGCTATTCCGAAATTACAACGCGCGCGAAAACTCCCACCTCCTGTGAAATCCCGACACACGAAATGCCCGTGGTACCCCTGAACCAAAAGAACCGCCTCAAATCGGTGGGAGTACTTTCGTAACTTACCCCACATTTCTGACAAGCGCGTCTCTAAGCCATGGTTCCCCACTACCATCCCATCCGCCCACCCATTCGTACACCGAGGCTGCGAAAACCCGCGACGAAACCCACACCCTGCTCCGTCCGCCACCCAGCCGGAGCCTCTTCCCCGACGACGTCGTCCACAGCAACACCTCGACGTCCCTCATCCACAATACCGGATGAGGATCCGTCGTCGATCTCATCGTCCCGCCGGCTCAGCCACCCTGTCCTCCACCTCCAAGGAGCTGCCCCGACGTTCCCCTCGTCTTTCGCGCCACCTCCATTCCCACACCGCCGTCTTCACCTGCACCACCGGAAGAGCATCATCATCACCGTTTCCTCGGATGAAGTTGCGGCCTAATCGGCGCCACCAAAGAGGTTGTACACTAATCGCCGCATTTTCTTCTTGATTCAATCTCACGGTGCTGCCGGCGCTGGGTCCCGAGCCGACACGGCGCGGCTCCATCCACAGCGGCGTCGCCGGCCACTTCCTCCATGGCGTCGCTCCCTCGGCGGCGACGTCCACATCAGTAGGAGCTGCTGCTGCTTTAGCTCTCGCTCGCGTTGCTGCTCTGCTCTTGCTCTCGGTCCCCTGCCTGGTCTGCTCTTGCTCGCGCTGCTGCTCTCGCTCTTGCTCTTGCTTGCGATGCTGCTCCGATTTAGCTACGCTTTAGTCGACTGATTCGACTTTTGGGTCAGTCGATTTTCAGGGGGTGGGGGGGGGCTTGCCGGGGTGAAGGAAGAACCAGCCGCAGCGGGGAGGGGGGCTCGTCGGAGAGGTACCCCACTATCTATCTTAGGGTTCAGGATGGGGGCGGTGATCGCCGGCGGTGGCGGGGCATTGGCGGGGCGGTGGCGTGGGGATCGCCGGAGAAAAAGCTCGGCACGGGGGGGCCTAGAGGGATGGCCGGGGCAGTGGCGGACCGGCGGTGGGGAGTGTTTTTGGGGCGGGCGGGGCGGCGCACCGCCGGCCGCGGGCGGCGGGGGGCTGCTGTTTGGCCGGTGGTGGCTGGCGGCTCAGGGGGGTGGAGGTTGAAGATGAACCGCAGGCCCTTGATTTCGTATCCAACGGCTGCAAAATCGACTGACCAGAGATGAAAAAGTCAGTCGACCGACGTGTAGCCTCACCTTGCTAGTGCGTTCAGTTTCGACAGCAAAATTCAGTTTCGACAGCAAAATTCAGTTTCGACAGTTAAGTTCAGTTTCGACAGTTAAGTTCAGTTTCGACAGTTAAGTTCAGAGATGAGCGGCTGATGTATTTTACATCTAGCACTTTGTGGTTATGTATTTACGTCATGTATTGGAGATGCTATTAGAATTCCACTCAGGTTAACGTTGTTCGTTGTCTCTCTTGTCCTGCTTCAGCCTCGGCGTCGTACAACTCACCGGAGCTGCTCCAACGACGAAACCCTCCATCACAGCGGAGCAGTACCTCGGGCTCCATCTCCAGACGCCTAAGATCTTCTTCCCCTCCTCCGACAGCAAAGTCAGCCGGAGCATCCTCACCGGCCAACCCAATCACGCTGAGATCGACATGGCTTCGCCAAAGAGGTTGTACACTTGTTGCATCTCTTTTTTACTCTACATGTTATATATATTGTCCACTGAGCACACGGATTTGTTCCTTTAGTGTCTCCTTGAAAGAAAAAACGTAGGAATTTTAATTTTCACTTGTCCTCCTTTTCAAATTCCTATTCATGAAGCACAAGACTAAGAGATAGTAGCATAATAGCATTATAACCGTACATTTTCTTGTGGTTTGACTTAATCTCACCATGCTTCTTTGCATCCTGTGATCTTCCAATTGTTGTGAATCAAACACCCAGATTGGCAGAAATCCTGTGTTTTTAAATTCTCTGTTTTGCACGTGCATTCCTATCCTATTCCTGTCTATTTCCTATCCCTGCATTGTTGGAATCCTCCAATTCAAACGAGCCCTTACAGAATTACTTCTCTTACAGATAGTTGTCAAAGAAAACCTTGCGTGGTTTGTCCCGCTCCTGCTGCGCCGTCGTCCACCCCAGCTCAGCTGCTCCAACGACAGAAGGGTCCAGCACAGCAGGGATCCGGCCTCCAGACTGTCTTTCGCCGCCTCAGATCTTCTTCCCCGCCGCTGGCAGCCATGAAAACTGCATTACCATCATCAACCGAGCAGATGACCTCGAGGACTACACGGGTCCGCAAGAGAGGTCGCACTCTTTCGTGTCTGCTTACGTTATGCATCGCTTAATATTACATGCTACTTTATCGTCCTGTTCACCGATTAGACTCTGAGTCAGCTCCAAACTAATGGTCAAACTTGAGTTTTTAAATGGTTGTGGGGTACATATCGGGGCCGCTATCAATAGTATCTATCTACTATCTGGTTAATCTCCGGTGTCTACTATGAGTTTCATGTTGGGTGGGAAACAAACAGTAAAGAAGCCATTATCTGTATTTTTTAACTGAAGCCATTATCTGCCTGCTATTATTGGTTTTGGGTCTATCCACAGGTTGCTACCATCACTCTGGATTTCTGCATGCACTCCTTACATAATCTCACTATGTTTTATTCCTATGCATGACAGTTATTGTAAACAATGGAACTGAACATGTAGAGCAAAAGAGACGAGCCTTGCGTGGCAATAAAATTTCATGCAGACGTCGCTCCATGGTAGGCGCAAAGGCAGCCCCCCTCCACGCATTTCGGATTGTAATCGAGAGGAAGATATCTGTTCTGAGGGGGATTCAGAAGGAGAAGACAACTCCTATTTACCCCCTGAGGTCTTCGCTCTAACTTGGCATGCTGATGTTGGTTATATCATGCATATGGTGTCTTGCATTGCTTACTTTATACATCAAATATGTCATCTGCTTAGTTTAGACATCCTTTGTGCGAATGCCATCTGTTTAGTTTATTCATCGTTTATGTGAATTATGCAACGCCATCTTGTTTAGCCAGGCATCATATATGTGAATTTTGCAATGCCATCCTGCTTAGCCAGTCATCTTATATGTAAATTATATCAGGCCATCCTTTTTTTCGTTACATATTACATTTGTCAACAATGTTAGTACATTCAACTGCTCTTCGTGTGCATCAGCCATTTGACACGGTGATGGCAAATTCTGGAGTGAAAACAAGGTCTTCAGAGCAGACTATGCTATCTGACGAAGCGCATATCTCGCTGGTTACGGATAGCTCCTCAGAGGAGGATTCAGAGACAGATGACCAGTCCTATTCCCCCCCCGAGGTGTATGCTCTAACTTGGCAGGGTTATGTTGCTCATATCGTGCGTATGGTGTCTCGCATTGCTATGTCATTTGATTAGTTTAGACATGCTTTGTGTGAATGCCACCTGTTCAGTGTCTAATTACCATATATGTGAATTATGCATTGCCATCTTGTTGCAAGACATTATATATGTGAATTATACAATGCTATCTTGTTGCAAAGGCATTATATATGTGAATTATGCAATGCCATGCTGTTTAGCCAATCATGTATGATTATCATGCTATTTTTTGTATTACGTGTTCCATTTGTCGACAACGTTTGTATATTCAACTACTCTTCCTGTGCATCAGCCATTTGAAGCGGTGATGGAAGTATCTGGAGTGAAAACAAGGTATTCAGAGCAGACAATGCTACCTGCTGAAGCAGACATCTTGCTGGTTACAGAGAGCTCCTCAGAGGAGGATTCAGAGACTGATGACCAGTCCTATTTCCCCCCTGAGGTCTATGCTCAAACTTGGCAGGGTTATATTACCCATGTCATGCATGTTGTCTTGCATTGCTTAGTTTTTACATCATATATGGATTGCCATCTGCTTACTTGCTTACTATATAAATCATATATTTGAATTATATCATGCCATCATGTTTACATAGTACATACACATCATCTATCTGAATTATGGCATGGCAACCCATTTAATAAAGACATCATATAGTTATATCATCTCATCCTGTTTAGTGTTTACAGTCATCATATTTTGAATTATGGCATTCTATCCGTGAATGTATGTGAATTATGGCATGCCAACCTATTTAATAAACACATTATATAGTTATGTCATGTCATCCTGTTTACATAGTCTCATATTTTGAACTATGTCTTTCCATCTTTTTTAGTTAGCCATCATAATGTGAAATTGTGTCATGCTATCCTGTTTAGTTAGCCATCATATATGTGAAATTGTGTCATGCTATCCTGTTTGGTTAGACAACATAAATATGAATTATTTCATGCCCTCTTTTATTCCCCACTATCCATTGCACCTGTCTATCATACAATGTCTATACTTTCAATTACTTTTCTTGTTTATCAGCCATTTGAATTGGAGAGCGTGATGGCAGTATCTAAGGGAGTAACAACACGGTCTTCAGAAAAGATAGTGCTACCAGTTGATGCAGATAGAACCACGGTTGTACTTGCCCAAGGACCAGATCCACCACACATAACCCAGACTCTCGCAGATTGTACCCCTACCCAGTTGGACAGAGAACCAGCTACACCCCTTCTAACCCCAACCCCGGCAGATAGTAACCCAGTTCCAGTTGACACAACACCGTCTCCACCACAGAGCACCCAAACACGAGCAGTTAGTAAGGGAACTGCAGTGCCCAAAGCACGAGGACCACCACTCCGAATCCCAACTCAACGCTTAAAGGAGAAGAAGATTTGTTCTCAGGTCAGGTTCTGTAGCTATGGTTCATACTCCTTTGCTCTTGCATTACTGTATTTACTCATACCAACTATTTTCAAATTTGAAGGATGGAATTGAAACTCCAATGGCGCAACAGGTATGTTTTAAACCTGTTTCTTTAACTGGTTTGCTGTTGTAACCTGCTCTATGTTGATTTCAGTTTCAATTGAATAAACAGTTATGTTCTCATGTCATGCACATTACAAGTGTTGTTATTGCTCTATAGTTACCCACACTTATATTCTGTCTATTCTGCTTTGTCTTGAACAAATATTATTTGAACTGTGTCTCTATCTTGATTTGGCAACAAAAACTAGAATGATATAGACCATAAAGTGACCATGGTACATAGATATATGTTTGTTTCATGCTGTTATCCTGTCCACTTTACTACTGAACTCATTTACCAAAATGAGTTTCATATACAACATGGTAAACATGTGATGTGTCTGCTTGTTTCTCTTTTAGAATGCGGACAAAATATTGGAGAACAGTACCGCGTTATCCAATGGTAAAGGAAGTAATGCAGATAAGGTTCAAGATAGTGAGACATCCCTGTTGGTCTCCAAGAAAGCTGATAAAAACTATCTTGACGACAGTGAGGGAACCCAAAAGTCCTGTCTTGATGTAGTGTTCGAGTTACTGGCCACTACTGCTGGCACAAGCTCTTCGAACTCGCTGCCTGAATCAGTTCGTCTTCTTGAGTCTCAACTTCAAGTTGAAAGACATCGATCAGATGTGCTGCGACAGGAAGCTGAAGGACTGAGGAAGTCCCTGCAGAATTCAGATGCATATTTTCTGGTGCAACAGCAAGCGCTGGAGGATTTAAGCGCCAAACAAGAGAAAGTTAATAAGCTTGCTAAGCATCTTGCCAGCATTATGGGTACCCAGGATATTGTTTCTTGAGATCTTCTGAAGTGGTTTCAGTTCTGGATTTGTTTTGCTGCGGCGTTTATTTGCGCTGGTCGCCAACTTTGACAACCAGTGTATATGATATGCTGCTTTGTTCCCTATATTTGCACTGGTGGCGAACTTTGATGCCCAGTGGATGTAATATGTGTAATAGCCGTGATAGCCTAGCGTTAGTTGCTTGCTTATTTATTTCCTTGTTGTCTTGTTTATTTGTTTGCTTGTAGTCATTGCAGTTCTTTTTCCGCGGTTAGCTAGTGGCTGCAATAACCTATTTTTTAAAACTAGGCCACAATAACCATGGGCTAATAGTTACTGTAGTGACACTGGGCCTCCTACTGGCCGTAGAAACAGTGGGCCTTCTACGGGCCGTAGAAACAATGGGCCTTCTACGGGCCGTAGAAACAATGGGCCTTCTGCGGGCCGTATCATCAATGGGCCTTATACGGGCCGTATGATCGATTGGCCAAACATGGGCCAAACAGACCGCATTATGGCCGTAAACGGGCTAGAGTTGGAATCGTCCGTTCATGGGCCGACCATAACGGGCCATCGTTAATAGGCCGTATTTGATGACGCTATGAAAACGGCCCAACGTATTAACGGACCACAAACGGGCCGACTGTAACCACGGGCTGAATTTGGCCCACAAGCAGAAAATTACAGTAACGGGCCGTAAGTAAACGAATGCTGGAAATGAGCCCAAGAATAAATGGGCTCTGAGAAGGCCGAAAGATAACATGGGCTGGAAACGGCCCAACGGAATAACGGGCCGTTAATGGGTATAAAGTGATACACTGTTCATTACGGGCCAGTTTCACCACGGGCCGTTAATGGGTGTAAAGTGATACACTGTTCATTACGGGCCAGTTTCACCACGGGCCGTTAATAGGCCAAGAGTTACATAGGGCCTCATATGGGCTGAAAGACGTCATGGGCCATACATGGGCCAGAAGTGAAAACGGGCTGGAATCATATTGGATGGCCCAGATGACGCTACTGGGCCTAATTCGGATAGGGCGTAACGGGCCTTGGGTTAGCGGGCTGTAAATGGGCTATATGCGAACAGGCCGTTAACAGGCTTTCCATGGGCCGGCCCGCCACCTTTTGACCAAGTCAAACGGGGTGGCCTTTTCACAGGAATGGGCCTCTGTTGGGCCATGCCACGTGTCGACGTATCATAGGCGCCTTCTGTCCAATGAGTGGATGACATCTGTCCCAACGATGAGCCGACACGTGTTCCCTCCAGCCAATGATGATTTTACACGTGGAAAATCCCCATTGGTCGGGGCTGTTAACGGGTTATCGGATCCAAAACCCGACCCGATAGCTTAACGGCATTCCGTTACGGTGGATGCCATGTGTCGGTCACCCTTGACGAAAGCACTTCTGTGACGCGGGATTTATCGTCATGGAAGTGGACACTTCCGTGATGATAATTTTGGTAATGTCATGGAACACTTCTACGACAGCACAGGTATGACTATCTTGATTCTGTCATAAATTTGTCATGGATGTACATGCATGAAAAAAAACGCGACCTACTGTGACAAACACGTATCATCACGGAAGTGTATTTTTTTGTAGTGATTGTTGGATGAAGCGGCCCGGACCGACATTACGCGTACGCGTTCATGAGACTGGTTCTACCGCCGTGCTTCGCACACAGGTGGCTAGTGGGTGTCTGTTTCTCCAACTTTAGTTGAATCGAGTGTGACTACACCCGGTCCTTGTTGAAGGTTAAAACAGCAGACTTGACGAAAAATCGTTGTGGTTTTGATGCGTAGGTAAGAACGGTTCTTGCTAAGCCCGTAGCAGCCACGTAAAACTTGCAACAACAAAGTAGAGGACGTCTAACTTGTTTTTGCAGGGCTTGCTGTGATGTGATATGGTCATGAAGTGATGATATATAAATTGTTGTATCAGATGATCATGTTTTGTAACAGTTATTGGCAACTAGCAGGAGCCATATGGTTGTCTCTTTATTGTATGAAATGCAATCGCCATGTAATTGCTTTACTTTATCACTAAGCAGTAGCGATAGTCGTAGAAGCAATAGTTGGCAAGATGACAACGATGCTTCGATGGAGATCAAGGTGTCAAGCCGGCGATGATGGTGATCATGACGGTGCTTCGGAGATGGAGATCACAAGCACAAGATGATGATGGCCATATCATATCACTTATATTGATTGCATGTGATGTTTATCTTTTATGCATCTTATTTTGCTTTGATTGACGGTAGCATTATAAGATGATCTCTCACTAAATTTCAAGATAAAGTGTTCTCCCTGAGTATGCACCGTTGCCAAAGTTCGTCGTGCCGAGACACCACGTGATGATCGGGTGTGATAAGCTCTACGTCACATACAACGGGTGCAAGCCAGTTTTGCACACGCAGAATACTCAGGTTAAACTTGACGAGCCTAGCATATGCAGATATGGCCTCGGAACACTGAGACCGAAAGGTCGAGCGTGAATCATATAGTAGATATGATCAACATAGTGATGTTCACCATTGAAAACTACTCCATTTCACGTGATGATCGGTTATGGTTTAGTTGATTTGGATCACGTGATCACTTAGATGATTAGAGGGATGTCTATCTAAGTGGGAGTTCTTAAGTAATATGATTAATTGAACTTTAATTTATCATGAACTTAGTCCTGATAGTATTTGCATATCTATGTTGTAAATCAATAGCTCGCGTATAGCTCCCCTATTTTATTTTTGATATGTTCCTAGAGAAAAACTATGTTGAAAGATGATAGTAGCAATGATGCGGACTAGGTCCGTGATATGAGGATTCTCCTCATTGCTGCACAGAAGAATTATGTCCTTGATGCACCGCTAGGTGAAAGACCTGTTGCAGGAGCAGATGGAGACGTTATGAATGTTTTGCAAAGCTCGGTATGATGACTACTTGATAGTTGGTGCACCATGCTTTACGGCTTAGAACCAGGACTTCAAAAATGTTTTGAACGCCATGGAGCATATGAGATGTTCCAAGAACTGAAATTGGTATTTCAGACTCATGCCTAAGTCGAGAGGTATGAGACCTCTAACAAGTATTTTGCCTACAAGATGGAGGAGAATAGCTCAACCAGTGAGCATGTGCTCAGAATGTCTGAGTACTACAATCGCTTGAATCAAGTGGGAGTTAATCTTCCAGATAATATAGTGATTGACAGAGTTCTCTGGTCACTATCACCAAGTTACTGGAACTTTGTGATGAACTATAATATGCAAGGGCTGACGAAAATGATTCCCGAGCACTTCGCGATGCTGAAATGGGCGAAGGTAGAAATCAAGAAAAGCATCAAGTGTTGATGGTTGACAAGACCACTAGTTTCAAGTAAAAGGGCAAGGAAAAGAAAGGGAACTTCAAGAAGAATGGCAAGCAAGTTGCCACTCTCATGAAGAAGCCCAAAGCTAGACCCAAGCCTGAAACTGAGTGCTTCTACTGCAAAGGAAATGGTCACTAGAAGTGGAACTGCCCAAATACTTGGCGGATAAGAAGGATGGCAAAGTGAACAAAAGTATATATGATATACATGTTATTGATGTGTACTTTACTAGTGTTCATAGTAGCCCCTGGGTATTTGATACTGGTTCAGTTGCTATGATTAGTAACTCGAAACGGGAGTTGCAGAATGAACAGAAACTAGTTAAGGGTGAAGTGACGATGTGTGTTAGAAGTAGTTCCAAGATTGATATGATCATCATCCCACACTCCCTATACTTTCGGGATTAGTGTTGAACCTAAATAAGAGTTATTTGGTGTTTGCGTTGAGCACGAATATGATTGATCATGTTTATTGCAATACGGTTATTCATTTAAGTTAGAGAATAATTGTTGTTCTTTTACATGAATAGAACCTTCTATGGTCATACACCCAATGAAAATGGTTTGTTGGATCTCAATCGTAGTGATACACATATTCATAATATTGAAGCCAAAAGATGCAAAGTTAATAATGATAGTGCAACTTATTTGTGGCACTGCCGTTTAGGTCATATTGGTGTAAAGCGCATGAAGAAACTCCATGCTGATGGGATTTTGGAATCACTTGATTATGAATCACTTGATGCTTGCGAACCATGCCTCTTGGGAAAGATGAATAAAAATCCGTTCTCCGGAACAATGGAGCGAGCAACTGACTTATTAGAAATAATACATACTGATGTATGCGGTCCGATGAGTGTTGAGGCTCACGGCGAGTATCGTTATTTTCTGACCTTCACAGATAATTTGAGCGGATATGGGTATATCTACTTGATGAAACATAAGTCTGAAACATTTGAAAAGTTCAAAGAATTTCAGAGTGAAGTAGAAAATCATCGTAACAAGAAAATAAAGTTTCTATGATCTGATCGTGGAGGAAAATATTTGAGTTACGAGTTTGGCCTTCAATTAAAACAATGTGGAATAGTTTCACAAACTCATGCCACCTGGAACACCACAGCATAATGGTGTGTCCGAACGTCATAACTGTACTTTATTGGATATAGTGCAATCTATGATGTTTCTTACCGATTTACCACTATCATTTTGTGGTTATGCATTAGAGACAGTTGCATTCATGTTAAATAGGGCACCATCTAAATCCGTTGAGACGACGCCTTATGAACTGTGGTTTGGCAAGAAACCAAAGTTGTCGTTTCTTAAAGTTTGGGGTTGCAATGCTTATGTGAAAAAGTTTCATCCTGATAAGCTCAAACCCAAATCAGAGAAATGTGTCTTCATAGGATACCCAAAGGAGACAGTTGGGTACACCTTCTATCACAGATCCAAAGGCAAGACATTCGTTGCTAAGAATGGATCCTTTCTAGGGAAGGAGTTTCTCTCGAAAGAAGTGAGTGGGAGGAAAGTAGAACTTGATAAGGTAATTATACCTTCTCCCGAATTGGAAACTAGTTCATCACTGAAATCAGTTCCAGTGATGCTTACACCAATTAGTGAGGAAGTTAATGATGATGATCATGAAGCTTCGGATCAAGTTACTACCGAACCTTGTAGGTCAACCAGAGTACGTTCCGCACCAGAGTTGTACGGTAGTCCTACTCTGGAGTTCATGTTACTTGACCATGACGAACCTACGAACTATGAGGAAGCGAATATGAGCCCAGATTCCGCGAAATGGCTTGAGGCCATGAAATCTGAGATGAGATCCATGTATGAGAACAAAGTGTGGACTTTGGTTGACTTTCCCGATGATCGGCAAGCCATAGAAAATAAATGGATCTTCAAGAGGAAGATGGACGCTGATAGTAGTGTTACTATCTACAAAGCTAGACTTGTCGAAAAGGTTTTTGACAAAGTTCAAGGTGTTGACTACGATGAGATTTTCTCACTCGTAGCAATGCTTAAGTCTGTCCGAATCATGTTAGCAATTGCCGCATTTTATGATTATGAAATTTGGCAAATGGATGTAAACACTGCATTCCTGAATGGATTTCTGGAAGAAGAGTTGTATATGATGCAACCTAAAGGTTTTATCGATCCAAAGGATGCTAACAAAGTGTGCAAGCTCCAGCGATCCATCTATGGACTGGTGCAAGCATCTCGGAGTTGGAATATACGCTTTGATGAGTTGATCAAAGCATATAGTTTTATACAGACTTGCAGTGAAGCCTGTATTTACAAGAAAGTGAGTGGGAGCACTACAACATTTCTGATAAGTATATGTGAATGACATATTGTTGATCGGAAATCATGTAGAATTTTCTGGAAAGCATAAAGGAGTATTTGAAAGGAGTTTTTCAAAGAAAGACCTCGGTGATGCTGCTTACATATTGAGCATCAAGATCTATAGAGATAGATCAAGACGCTTGATAAGTTTTTTCAATGACTACATACCTTGACAAGATTTTGAAGTGGTTCAAAATGGAACAGTCAAAGAAAGAGTTCTTGCCTGTGTTACAAGGTGTGAAATTGAGTAAGACTCAAAGCCCGACCACGGCAGAAGATAGAAAGAGAATGAAAGCCATTCCCTATGCCTCAGCCATAGGTTCTATAAAGTATGCCATGCTGTGTACCAGATCTATTGTATACCCTACCACTGAGTTTGGCAAAGGAGTACAATAGTGATCTAGGAGTAGATCACTGGACAACGGTCAAAATTATCCTTAGTGGAATAAGGATATGTTTCTCGATTATGGAGGTGACAAAAGGTTCATCGTAAAGGGTTACGTCGATGCAAGTTTTTTACACTGATCCAGACGACTCTCAATCTGGATACATATTGAAAGTGGGAGCTATTAGCTAGAGTAGCTCCGTGCAGAGCATTGTAGACATAGAAATTTGCGAAATACTTATGGATCTGAATGTTACAGACCTGTTGACTAAAATTATCTCACAAGCAAAACATGATCACACCTTAGTACTCTTTGGGTGTTAATCACATAGCGATGTGAACTAGATTACTGACTCTAGTAAACCCTTTGGGTGTTGGTCACATATCGATGTGAACTATGGGTGTTAACCACATAAAGATGTGAACTATTGATGTTAAATCACATGGCGATGTGAACTAGATTATTGACTCTAGTGCAAGTGAGAGACTGAAAGAAATATGCCCTAGAGGCAATAATAAAGTTATTATTTATTTCCTTATATCATGATAAATGTTTATTATTCATGCTAGAATTGTATTAACCGAAAACATAATACTTGTGTGAATACATAGACAAACAGAGTGTCACTAGTATGCCTCTACTTGACTAGCTCGTTGATCAAAGATGGTTATGTTTCCTAGACATTGACATGACTTGTCATTTGATTAACGGGATCACATCATTAGGAGAATGATGTGATTGACTTGACCCATTCCGTTAGCTTAGCACTCGATCGTTTAGTATTATGTTATTGCTTTCTTCATGACTTATGCATGTTCCTATGACTATGAGATTATGCAACTCCCGTTTACCGGAGGAACACTTTGTGTGCTACCAAACATCACAACGTAACTGGGTGATTATAAAGGTGCTCTACAGGTGTCTCCGAAGGTACTTGTTGAGTTGGCGTATTTCGAGATTAGGATTTGTCACTCCAATTGTCGGAGAGGTATCTCTGGGCCCACTCGGTAATGCACATCACTTAAGCCTTGCAAGCATTGCAACTAATGAGTTAGTTGCGGGATGATGTATTACGGAACGAGTAAAGAGACTTGCCGGTAACGAGATTGAACTAGGTATTGAGATACCGACGATCGAATCTGGGGCAAGTAACATACCGATGACAAAGGGAACAACGTATGTTGTTATGCGGTTTGACCGATAAAGATCTTCGTAGAATATGTAGGAGCCAATATGAGCATCCAGGTTCCGCTATTGGTTATTGACCGGAGACGTGTCTCGGTCATGTCTACATGGTTCTCGAACCCGTAGGGTCCGCACGCTTAAAGTTCGATGACGGTTATATTATGAGTTTATGTGTTTTGATGTACCGAAGATAGTTCGGAGTCCCGGATGTGATCACGGACATGACGAGGAGTCTCAAAATGGTCGAGACATAAAGATTGATATATTGGAAGCCTATATTTGGATATCGGAAGTGTTCCGGGTGAAATCGGGATTTTACCAGAGTACCGGGGGTTACCGGAACCCCCCCCCCCGGGGGGGGGGGGGGGGTTAATGGGCCAAGATGGGCCTTAGTGGAGAAGAGGAGGGGCGGCCAGGGCAGGCAGCGCGCCCCCTCCCCCTCTAGTCCGAATTGGACAAGGAGGGGGGCGGCGCCCCCCTTTCCTTCCTCTCTCCCTCCTCCTTCCCCCTTCTCCTACTCCAACTAGGAAAGGAGGGAGTCCTAGTAGGACTCCTCCCTGGCGCGCCTCCTCCTGGCCGGCCGCCTCTCCCCCCTTGCTCCTTTATATATGGGGGCAGGGGGCACCTCTAGACACAACAATTGATCCCTTGGATCTCTTAGCCGTGTGCGGTGCCCCCCTCCACCATAGTCCACCTCGATAATATCGTAGCGGTGCTTAGGCGAAGCCCTGCGTCGGTAGAACATCATCATCGTCACCATGCCGTCGTGCTGACGGAACTCTCCCTCAAAGCTCGGCTGGATCGGAGTTTGAGGGATGTCATCGAGCTGAACGTGTGCTGAACTCGGAGGTGTCGTACGTTCGGTACTTGATGGGTCGGATCGTGAAGACGTACGACTACATCAACCGCGTTGTGCTAACGCTTCCGCTTTCGGTCTACGAGGGTACGTGGACACACTCTCCCCTCTCGTTGCTATGCATCACCATGATCTTGCGTGTGCGTAGGAAATTTTTAAAATTACTACGTTCCCCAACATTTTCATGATGAAATATGAAAGCTACACAAAAAAAATTCAAATATGTGGCTTTTCAGCACATGCATTGTTCATTCTTCAAGTCCATGAAGTTGGTCGTGTGCAGGTAACAATTCAAGGTATACTAGTGGTTGGGGCGCCACCTGGTGGCGCCGCTTAGGAGGAAGTTGAGCGATGCCAGGTGGGAGGCGCCCCTTCGACTGCTTCTTTCTTTTTCTGCTGCCACACATGCATGTACAACTGAGAACCTTGTTTATCAATGACTATAAAGTAGGCCAAATCCCTTGAGTAGTAATCCAAATCATTAGAGCTGAAAGTAGGTTCCATTTGGAGAAGTAGCAATCAGTTGTATAGTTGGTTAAAGTATGCACTACATATATGCTAGCTGGTCCAAAAGGAAGGGCATGCAGTTTTGGTAATGTCATACATATCTCACATTGTCCAAAAGTGGAGGCACAATTCCTTGTAGGGTAAGGCAGAGTTCATGGCTCCCACATGCGGCAGTGGCGGTCGCCGACTATCTGTCTAGAGGCGGTGAATGACGCTTCTAAAAGTAAAGAAGACATTGGCGATGACCCGACGACGCACTCACGACAAGCTTGGCAACGAAGGGGTAGCCAGCGAGGAGGTGCTCCCTGAGCTATTGAAACAGCAGCAATCAGGCCTCCATCTCAAGTGTCTGAAAAACATGAATGGAAGCCAAATGATTCACACTACTCGATGGACTAAACATTTAGAAAAGAAGCATTTCATCCACAACTGAAACTTAAGAGAGATCTACTGACCAAGGTCAATAGCTTCTCATCTAGCCAAAGATAAAATATACAAGGGTAGCAGATCATAGAACTTATATTGTTGTTAACAAGCCAGAAACCTTGTATCTTCCAAAGAAAAAGAAAGCTAAAATCTTCAGGCAGGGCATACTTTAATTCTTTTAACAATATCAAGTGGTAGCTCACTTACGTAGTGATCGTTCCTGTAAAGAGCAAACACATGGCCAATGAAACCTATAATATCATCATTCAATTCATCTTTCCTAGAAACAAGTAACAAAGAACAAATAAGATTACTTGCAGTGTAGGAGGTAATCCTTCCATTTTAAATGGAAAATGCCAAACAGTACATGATACAGAAATAAAATGTTCTGCAACTACCGATTTTCTGAAAAGAGAGTACATTATTAAACCAATTCCCACTTCTGAAAACAATGGAAAAGAACCAGGGTAATGTTGAAGATGCATGTGCAATTAGAACAACCATGTATCCTTGACCAACAATGAGACTTACAGTTGGCACAACATTCGACTGCAATCAAGTAGCCGGGGGGGAGTGGTAGTCAGAATTATGCATCCATTGGAGGAACAAGATATTCAGGAAAGGGAACTGACCGGTAGTCAGAATTCTGCATCCATCTATTGATGGATCCATTGGAGGAACAAGAAGAAACTCGGGGAAAGGGGACCGACCGAGAAGCAGATTGTGCACTCATCGAGGTCGAGCCTGGTGTTACCAAGATTATAAATAATAGGAAGAACAATAACAGCAAAACAAAGAAATTCAGGGAGTGGTCTCGTGAAGATGTACTTGACATTGTAAGAAATAAGAAAGCTCAGAAACATTGGTATGAAACACATTCACATAACCATTCTAAGTTGTAGCAAAAAGAAACTTACATGAGAGGTAAAAAAAAGAGCAAACCGACAATCCTAGAATGATAATTCTTTCCTGTGAACAACAGGAAGCCCAAGAGTTAAAAGCAAACATTAGAGATTATACTTCAGAGTCCAGGATTCCAAGATGCCAGTGTTGTAGTGTAGTGTAGCTAGTCAATCAAGCATAAATATAATTCAAACGGTTCTTAACAAACATCTGTAATTGATCCTTGACATCCAACAAGAAATTTAATCATGGTACAACCAACTCTATGTCGTTTATACTGAACAACAAACGAAGGAATATGATCTCCTCAATAAGAAATTTATCTAAGGAAAAGAAGGAGAAAGCCACTTTTTACTTAACAGAAAAGAGACCTGTGCCGTGGATACACTCTATGAAACATTGGACATTTGAAGATCTTGGTCATGGCGTTGCACATCCATCTTGGAACCCCGCCAGCAGGAGGACACTGCCGGCAACAAGCGGGCCCATATGTTGTAATCTGCTAGTGAAAAATAAAAGAAATAAGAGATACAGTCAGTTTCACGAACAACTGGTCAGAAAATGAGGCACAGAGTGTTTTTTTTAAAAGGGGGGTCGCCCCGGCCTCTGCATCAGAGTGATGCATACGGCCATCTTATTAACCAAATGAAAAGGTTCCAACAAGGTTCCAAAATCTCCGACTGAAAAGAACTAAAAAGACAGCTCACACAGAGCTAAAAAGGCTAGAAACACAAACTAGCCAAGATAAGACGCCACAACCAGCTGGCTAAAGATAGATAGGTAAACTAATTGCCTATCCTATTACATGACCGCCATCCAAACCGGTTGAAGATATCCCGAGCTACCATCTCCCAGCGGATAGATCCAGTAACCAAATGCTCCCTGGCCTCCGTCGGAGTGAGTAGCGACCATGAACGGATCACGGCCGTGGCTCAGAAAATAACCTGCAAAAAGTGAATACGTGATGTTCTGTTAAAAACCAAATCATTTCTGCAAGTCCATATAGTCCACAACAAAGCACAAACTCCAACACGAATATGTCTTGCTAAGTCAGGCTCAATCCCAGTGAGCCATGTCCCAAATAACGTGGTGACAGAATTCGGTGGAGTAATATTAAAGGCGATGTGAACTGTCCGCCAAAGGACTCTGGCAAACGGGCAATCAAGAAAGAGATGTTTGATCGTCTCGTCCCGATCATAGAAGCTACACCTCGTAGGTCCTGTCCAATTACGCTTAATCAAGTTATCCTTGGTTAAAATAACTTGTTTATGGACAAACCACATACACTTTTATTTGCAAAGGAACTTTGACAGCCCAAACATGCTTGGAGGTAGGAATGGAGCTCGAATTAATAACATCAATATACATTGATTTAACCGTGAATACTCCAGACCTAGTCAGTTTCCAGCGTAATTCCTCGGGTTGCTGAGAAAGTTGTACGTCCATTAGTCTCCGCACTAGAAGGAGCCATTCTTCCCAACGATTGCCCACTAACGACCGTTTGAACTGAATATTAAGGGGGATAGATTGAAATACCGTTGCAACGAACACCTCACGTCGCTGAACAATGCGATATAAAGACGGATATTGAATGGCCAAGGGTGTCTCGCCGAGCCAAGTATCCTCCCAGAAGCGTGTACAAGCACCGTTGCCAATAACAACCTTTGTCCTATTAAACAAAGATTGTTTGACTTTCATCAGTCCTTTCCAGAAAGGCGAGTCAGTTGGCCTGACTGTGACCTGGGACAAGGATTTTGTCTGTAGGTACTTGCTGCGAAGGATTTGGGCCCACATGGCATCAGTCTCAAAAGAGAGCTTCCACAGCCACTTACTAAGAAGGCATCTGTTCTTAACTTCAAGATTTTCAATACCAAGACCCCCTTGGTCTTTCGGTCTACAGATGATATCCCATTTTGCAAGTCTGTATTTTCTTTTTAGATCATCACCCTGCCAAAAGAAATGCGATCGATAAAAGTCCAGTCTTTTCCTAACACCAACTGGGACTTGAAAGAACGGTAAGAGAAACATAGGCATACTCGTGAGCACCGAATTAATCAGAATTAATCGGCCTCCGTATGACATGAGCTTGCCCTTCCAGCAATTTAGTTTCTTCTCAAACCGGTCTTCGATGCACTTCCATTCTCTGTTAGTCAGCTTTCGATGGTGGATTGGAATACCTAGGTAAGAGAAAGGTAAATCCCCCAAGTCGCACCCAAACAATTGCCTATAAGCCTCCTGTTCGTCTTTGGCTCTACCAAAGCAGAACAACTCGCTCTTATGAAAGTTAATCTTTAACCCGGTCAATTGTTCGAAAAGGCATAACACCAGCTTCATATTTCTCGCCTTGGCCAAGTCATGCTCCATAAAGATGATTGTATCATCAGCGTACTGAAGGATGGATACACCTCCATCAACCAGATGAGGTACCAAACCACCTACTTGACCATTCTCCTTAGCCCTTCCTATCAAAATGGCTAACATATCAACCACAATGTTAAACAGGATAGGGGACATCGGATCTCCTTGTCTTAGGCCTTTATGTGTCTGGAAGTAATGACCAATATCGTCATTCACTTTAATTCCCACACTCCCTTTTTGCATAAATGATTCAACCTGGCGGCGCCAGGCTTCATCAAAACCTTTCATACGCAATGCCTGTTGGAGAAATGGCCATTTGACCTTATCGTACGCTTTCTCGAAATCCACCTTAAAAATTACGCCATCTAATTTTTTGGAATGGATTTCATGGAGCGTTTCATGGAGGACGACCACCCCTTCAAGGATGTTCCTGTCCGGCATGAAAGCAGTTTGGGATTGATGCACCACAGAATGCGCAATCTGTGTGAGCCTATTAGTCCCGACCTTGGTGAAGATTTTAAAACTAACATTGAGAAGGCAGATCGGCCTGAACTGCTCAATTCTCACAGCATCCGTTTTCTTAGGAAGCAGTGTGATAGTTCCAAAATTCAAGTGAAATAATTGAAGCTGTCCAGATAACAGATCATGAAACATAGGTAGCAAATCCCCCTTAATAATATGCCAGCACTTCTTGTAGAACTCAACCGGGAATCCATCCGGTCCGGGAGCCTTATTATTTTTCAACTGTGCAATAGCATCAAACACCTCCTTCTCTGAGAACGGGGCAACCAGAATATCATTATCAGCAGCCGATAGTTGGGGCACATCCTCAGTCCTGGACTCATCGAGGGATACACAATTATCCTCCGGAGGTCCAAATAACTGCCTATAATACTCGGTTATATAGGTTTTTAGGTTATCCTGTCCTAAAATAGTGCCCTCATCTTGTTCAAGTTGGAATATTCTCTTCTTCCTGTGCTTACCATTAGCAATCAGATGAAAGAATTGAGTATTCGCGTCCCGTTGGACCACTTTGCGGACCTTAGCCCGCAAAGCCCACTTCAATTCTTCTTCGCGGAGAAGTTCTTTCAACCTCTTCTCTGCCTCAGTTTTAACCTGGAGCTCAGCAGGCATCAAAATCGTGGATTCGGCCTTAATGTGAAGGGTCTGTATAAGAGAAAGGAGCCTGTCGTTTTCAATCTTATACACCCCACTAAGGTGCTTAGCCCAACCCCGTAAAAATCTTCTCAAATTCCTAATCTTATTCTGCCAACGCTCGACCGCAGTCCTACCTCCTACACCCTTCGCCCATTCCCTAGCGATCAGGTCCAAGAACCCTTCGTGTTCGAACCAGGCCATCTCGAATGAAAAGGTGTTTTTGATTCCCACGTGGTTCGGCTCCCCTGAGTCCACGAACAAGGGTGTGTGATCGGAAAAGCCCCGCGAGAGAGCTTGCACCGTAACAAGAGGGAACTTCTGTTCCCACTCCACACTCGCGAGAACTCGATCAAGCTTTTCGTAAGTCGGGTTTGGCAAAGAGTTAGCCCAGGTAAACTTTCTACCAGAAAGCTCTATCTCCCTCAGATCCAAGCTTTCAATACTAGTATTGAACATGAACGACCACCTGCCGTCAAAGTTATCATTATTCTTTTCCTCTCTCCTCCTAATGAAATTGAAATCACCCCCAACTAAGATTGGAAGCTGCTCGGACCCACAAATCCGAACAAGGTCCGCCAAAAACTCCGGTTTAAGCTCGGGCTGTGCGGCACCATAAACCACCACCAACGCCCAGTTGAAACCATCAACCTTAGACCTGACTCGAAACTTAACCGCGAAGTCGCCCATCACTACACTACGGACTTCAAGCGAATCGCATCTCACACCCAGCAAGATACCACCCGATCTTCCTCGCGGAGGGAGGCAATGCCAATCAAAATCAACACCACCCGCAAGAGAGGAAAGAAACTAGGGCGCAAAGTTATCTCTACCAGTTTCGGATAGAGCAATAAAATCTAGACGATGCTCCAGAGATGCCTCAGCAAGAAACCTTCTTTTAGCCAAGTCTTTCAGACCTCTGCTATTCCAAAAGATTCCTTTCATCACTCATCATGAAATTTTTTAGTAGTCCGAATCCTAGCACTCCTACGAACTACAGAATCGGGATAAATTTTCCGTTTCCACTTGCGCTTTGGTTTACTAGGTTCCGTCTCCCGATCCTCATAACCGGGCTCAGCGGTACAACCAACTGCATTATCTATGGGCATATCATCGTCCTCAGACTCATGATTGGAGGGTGCTAGATCCATACACATATTATCGAGCACTCTGACCCCTAACGCATCAATCTCATTATCATTCATGGGTTTAACCGCGGCAAGATTACGAATAGTCTGTAAGGCACGCTCCGCCTCCAAATCTAACAAATCATTCACCGAATTAGAAATCTCACTATCAGTAGCCCCTAGTGAAACTCCTAATTGGTTTGCATTATTTATAATTTCCTCATTAGAAAAATTCAATAAAGAATTAGATATGTTGACGGACATACCAGTAGAGATCTCAGCCTCATGAAGCTTGGCCGCCCTCATAGCGCACCTCTGCTGCATGTCATCAACCTCCGGAAGCTCCTGAATGCGAGCACTCATCCGCCTCCCCGTCGAGGCTGGGTCCGGGATCCCGCCAAAAGCAACGACCTCCTCCCTAGTAACTCCTCGCGCTGAAACCTGCGAAGGGTCAACCAAGGTTACCGGAGGAGGCGGCTGCGGGCTCCCATACCCCTCGGACAAGTGCCCCAAGCCGAGACCCATAGCCACGGGTACGCTGGGAGAGAGGATGGCGGGGGCCGCCTGCCCGAGCCCTCCTCCCGCCCCATCCTTCGGCGAAGAATGGGTCGTCGTCGTCGCAGGAGACGCGGTCCTCCTAACCGCCGAAAAAGGAGGAGGAGCCAGGGCCACCTGCCCCAAATCCCCCACCCCCAGCGCCTCTGAAGGCGCGGGTGCCACCGCCACGGCCGGAGGAGACGCGGTCCTCCTGACCGCCGGCGAGGAAGGAGGAGTCAGGGCCACCTGCCCCAAACCCCCCTCCCCCAACGCCTCAGAAGGCGCGGGCGCCACCACGACCAGAGGAGACGCGGTCCTCCTGACCGCCGACGAGGAAGGAGGAGTCAGGGCCACCTGCCCCAAACCCCCCTCACCCAACGCCTCAGAAGGCGCGGCCGCCGCCGCCACGACCGGAGGAGAAAGAGCCGAAGCCGCCTGCCTCGGGCCCCCTCTCCCAGCACCCGCCGATCCCGCCACGACCGGCGACGCCGACGTCGGGATAGTGAAGAGGGAAGTCGAAGCCACCTGCCCCGAACCCCCTCCCCCGCGCCCCACCTCGGCCGCAGCCGTCATCTCCGAAACCTCGACTTCAGGTGAAGCCAGGGAAATGGAAGCAACCACGGACTCCCTGTCCCCAGAGCCAACCAAAGTCCTCGCCGACGATGCCCTCGCCAAGCATCCAGCCAGGGCCCCGCCGGCACCCTCGAACCCCAACAAAGGTAGTGAAAGCTCAAACACATCATCAGAATCTACCCGGTCACTCCATAGTCTGGGAGGGGTAGAGGCTGGCTCAAAGGAGCCAAACCGCAACGAAGTCATAGGCACCGATGGTGAGGGTGCCGGCTCAACCCCGGTCCCATCCCCGGACTGAGCATCAGGACGAGAACCGTTAGTCCCCTCACGAGTCGACTCATCATTCGGTGCCCCCTCGGCTCCCGCACTGTCGTCCCCCTCGTGCATATCAACATCATTCCCATTCATTGCCTCGGCAAACAGGGCAGCGTCCTCAAACTCGATCTCAAGTGGAAACACCTCTCCCCTATAAGTCCAGTTAACCACATCAGGCACGAACTCAATATCCAAAACGCTCACTAAGATGCGGGCCACTCCATGTGCACGAGTAAAGGCCATATCCACTTTCTCCGTCTTGCCAACCATAATACCCATACTGGCCACAACTCGAACATCCTGCAAAGGCTTAGATGGAGCCCCCGAAAACCTCAACCAGACCTGCGTAAGCGGCTTTCCCTTAGGCTCCACCTTCTGCCACTCATGAAACTCCAGAATGCACCTAGTGCCAGGAACTCTACACAAGCCAAAACTCAACAGTCTCTGCAGATCATCCACAGATGGGAACTCAACCTTAAAAACATTGGCCTCGAGCGTAACCAGCTCCCATTGGAAGTCCCCCGATGCCAGTTCCTGAAGCCTCTGGACAATCTGAGCCTCCGAAACCTCACCCTGAGTAGCTTTGACAACCCCGGTGGTCAAGCTCAAAGTCTCCTCCGGAATCTCTCTCGCGGCCGGGGACTCAAAGAACATTAGCTCAGCACAATAAACTCCATACATTGTCAAAGTCGGAGCCTGGTCACGCAACAACGGGCAATCCCCCGAGGCATGTGCTGGCTTACCACACGACTCACACAGCTCTGCCACGCATTCAGCAATGAAGTGGCCTTTCTCACCACAACGGTAGCAAAGCATCCTTTCCTTCTTACGCGCCCACTTGGACGCCCTCTCAGCATCAGTCCTGTCGGTAGCCTCAGCCACAAACCCAGTCGCAGGAACCTCAACATTGGCTAAAGCCGTCACCACCTCCGTCGCCTGCGTAGGGAGCTCCGTGGAATCAGTCTCCACTGCTGACGCCGCATGGTCAACAACTGCCGGAGGCGGCGGCGGTCTGCGATACCTCCCGCGGCCACTGCCCCGACCACCACGATGTCCACGGTAGCCACCTCTCTGGCGGTGATCCGGACCGGAGGCATCCTCGACAAAACCTCCTGGAGGGCTGAGAAACGGTCTCTCAGTAGACCCGTCACTCTGCCAGGCATAACCACGACCTCCTCCCGTGGAAGAGGAACCACGATGTTGTCCATCACCATACACATCTAACCCATCGTCCCCCCACTGGCCTCGGGGCGGAACACGGGACTCTTTAGAGCTTGAATTCAGCCTCGTCTGAGACGGTCCCGACCGGTTTTGAGCCGGCCTCGCGACGAAGTGAGGCGGAGGCGCGGCATGAGGCTGACCACCCGCATGCGACGGCATGACCCCAGGGGCAGCACCACCTCTGCCATTACCAGCTACACCGGCCACGCCCGGCGCTGGAGGCCTAGGCCCGCCTCGACCCGCTGCCGGCGGAGCGCCGGACGCCGGAGGCCTGAGCCCGCCCTTTCCAGCCGTCGTTTGCAAGGGCACCCCCGGCGCTGGAGGCCTAGGCCCACCTCGACCCGCTGCCGACTGAGCGACGGGCGCTGGCGGCCTCACGCCCAAGTTAGCATTACCATGGCCCGGGTTACCCAGAGGAGCACCCCCGCCCGCCGGCTGCCTCTGGCCTAGCGGCACCAGGGCTCCACGCCCGGTACCCGCCGCCGCCGGCGGATCCTCCCGGCCCCGCCCTGCTGGAGCGGACGAAGCCAGCTTCTTGGTTGGCGGCGGCGCAGCCCCGCGGCCGGCCATGTCCAGGAGAGGCCGGATCCTCCTAGCCCAACGAGCACCACACGCCGGGAATCCTCTGGTCCCGCGCCTGTGAACCCTAGGAGCAACAGGAGACGGCGCACGACAGGAAGAAGATCGATCACCCTCGTACGTGCATGCGATAGCGATACGGGCAGGACTATGGTCCGGTACAGCATGGGCCTCATACCCATCTGACCCAGGCCCATCTCCTCGTGGACCCGGCTCCCTCCGAGCCGGCCCAACAGAGCCTAGTAGGCTATTCAAACGCAGCGATCTCTCCTCCGAGATCCCCATCGCCGGCGCAGCCAAGACAGGCGCCGCCGGTGCCTGACGAACGCCGATCCGCCTCGCATGTTTCCTCTTCTTAACCGTAATCCAAGACTGCGGATGAATTAAATCGAAGAGCGTAAGATTCGGGAGACAAACCTTAGGCAAGGGGCCCTTCCATGGCCTGATCGCAGCAGCTGCCGTCCTACGATGAACGACACGACGAACCATCTCCTTCTTCTCACCCGCGTGTAATCCAACCCTAGCCGGATCGTCGGGAGGCAGGATCGCGTCGACCATGGATGCCCTCACCCACTCTCATTCTCTTCTGGTCACCCGCAAAAATTATTTTCTGCAGGAGGGTTGATGAGGCACAGAGTGTAAAAGAAGAGTTGAATGTCTGCAGGAGGGTAATTTCAACGGTTCAGCTACGCCACTCACCCTCTCATTATTCGGTGGACCTTTCTCTTTTTCTCATGTATAATCAGTAATAGTACAACTGTACGTCCTATGTGCTAGTATGGTAATAACCAGAATAAAAAGTGTGTTTTGATTATAAGTTATGTTATATCATATGTAGAGTGCCTTTAATATAGATGTAACACAGTTAGCAGAATTCTAAAAATCACCACATAAGTATTATAAGAGTTATGCAGAGGAACATGGGGAAGGAGCACAAAGAAACAAGTCTTCAATCTTAGCAAATGATCATAACCAAATTAAGCACAAGGCAATCCAATGATCTAAATTAGTACAATTTCCAAAAGAGGTTTACCTAGGTTGCACATGTCTGCATAATTCGTACAAAGGCTATCCCATAAAGCATGCCGTTTGATCTCGTGCCAATGCGCATACTAATTGGTTCATTCGACTTTTTTTTTGATGAATTGGTTTGTTTGTTAGCACATGAATGAATCAACATGTCCATCGGCAGATTAGTTTCAGGACTGCACTTCTGAACCATGCTAACTAATAGCAACCAGTTTTGCACCAAAATAGTTTGTTTTGTAACCCCATAAAGAAACCTCAATAGCTTAGCCTATTAACTGTGTCATTTTTTACCGGTGTGTTTGTTTTTCTGCTCTTATCCAGTCATGCTTTCTTAGACATAGAACAATGCGTAACATACCAGTCATGTTTTTTTGGAAGTAAGAACAATACAACCCATTTGCTGCTGACCAATTCTTTAGCTCACGTGGATCATGTTTGGCTGATAAGAAAAGGGGTCACACTTCTGACCATTTTTTTACATAACTATTCTGATCAGCATGTTTATTTCTCTGCTCGTATCCATGTAAACTATAAACTTGCAGTTCCTACACAAGTGATTTCAAGCTCTGTTGTCACGTCGATTTACTCAGTTTGTTACTCCAATTCGTAATAGTTTGTCTAGAACGTGTACCCATAACACACGCCTATTATTAGTAAGAATTAATGGTTAGAATATTCAGTGCATAGTTAAACTTGTGCGAAATAAATAATTGGTGTGCCTATCAAGACAACACAAATACTATTCTTTTTCTTTTTTAACATTCAACCAAGAGAATAAAAGAAGCATAGTTATAGGCATCCTATGAGATCATCTTCAAACGTGGAGGCACTCACCCTTGGTACTGACTATGAGCCGTCTATTCTCGAAATCAAAGGGTGGTGGTCGATCTATACTGCTCAACTGGGCGACTACCGTCGCCAGCAGTACCGGTGACACCGGACGCTTCGCGTGCAGCAGTATACTTGTTGTGAGGGTAATTTAGGGAGAGAAAAACTAGTCGGCCTCTCGACCAAGCGAACCTGTTCGTTCGCTTCCCTTTTCCTGCTGCCGCATGCATGCGCCCGCCGGCTAGGATTCCGGCGGCCGCCTCGTCGCCTTCACACTGTCGGCCGTGCTTGTGGACCGACGCTGCTACGCCACCGGCTATGCTCGTCGATTGCGGCACGCGCTCACAGCCTAAATCGTCTTCCTTGACGAGGATTCGTCTTCCTCCCTTCCTCTGTGCCGGCGACCACCGTTGCATCTCGTCTTCGTCCGCATCCCCTTCCTTGGCCATGCTGGTGGACCAAGCGCTCAGAGGTACGGTCCAGGTCATGCGCTCGTGGAGGGTGGTGGCGGGAGCGCGCTGGGAAAGAGGGACACGGTGGCGAGTTCGACGACGGTGGAGCCGGCTAGTTGGCTACGATCGAGTTGGCGGTTGTGGCGGGTAGAGCAACGGCCGATGGCTCAACCAGAGCGAAAAGAACGGCCGATTGCTGATTGGCTAGCGTTATCTTAGAAAACGGAAAAATGACTAGAACTACCCTCACGGAATCAACGGTAGATGATTGTATACTGCTACCTCCCATCTTTAACAGTACAGGGTACCATAAAAAAGCTCATGCGTGTACCCATAGCATACTAAAGCTAAAATAGTAGTTGGGGGCATGAGAAAATATAAGCACATCTGCACAACAAAAGGAAACTATATGTCAGGAATATACACGCACATAGATGGTATGGCAGAAGAACAAATGAAAATCTTGATGACATGGTATAAAAACATGATGAAACAAATCTCAAATTGGTAAACCAATAAGTTCTTAAGAAAGATAACCTGGAAAGCAAATCACAAGCACATCAATGTCAAACGGAAAGAAAAATTGTTTCTTAAAAGGATATCATACTATTTAGTAGTTATAATATCTATGACCAGATATATAGTACCAAAGATGAATAATTTTAGTCCTTTCACCCCTAGTTGATGCAGCAAAAGATGAACAAAATAATGACCTTTACAACAAGTTTGTCCGGTACTGGACAGAGACGGGTTGGAGCAGAGTGTCGTCGACAGTGAAGTGAGAGGTTGCAGTACAGGGCTTCACGGCGAGGCGGCGGGCTCAAGCAGAACAAGCACGCAAAGATGCATCTGCACAATAAAATTTTAAGCGTGGATCTACAACTAAAGCTTGCCCGAATGGAAGAACAATACTTTGGGTAAATGACAAGCTACACGTGAGAAAAATGTACATATAGACACAGTCCAGCTTCCACACATGAACAAGAATCAACACTTGGACACATCCAGCATGAGCAAAAATCTACAAAGAGAGACGAGCGATAGAAAAATCAGATCATCTCTTATGTGAGCATCCAACCTAAAATCCACAACAATATGGTTGTACACCTGAATTCAGATAAGCATTTTTTCTATGAATTCCTAAAATCCACAACAATATGGCCGTACACCTAAAATCCACTACAAGTTGTACAACGAACAGATTAACGAGATGCATGTATACTGGCGAAGAGAGCGACGCAGAGATTGAGTCGGGCTATGGATAAGCCCCAGTTTCCGGCGAGGCTGTCGGCGGACTTGAAGTAGCAGGTGGCGGCGACAGAGCACGACTGCGCGTACCAGAGGCTCTGCATCTGTAAAGGTGCCAACAAGGTACAAGTCATTAAGGGGCCGTTTGGAGGCCCTCCGCTCCGCGCCTCCGCTTCCGGAGCGGACGGACCTGCGGCTAGAAAATTCAGAGCGGCCGAAACGGTGCTCCCCAGCTCCGTGTATTTTGAGGAGCTGGTGGATCCCCGAACAGGCCCTAAATCAATGAAAATCAATGAACATATGGAAGCAAAGAAACAGATGTCACTTTGAGGGGGTGGAACTTACATTGCTCAGTTGGAAGAGAGGACTAACTTCAGGCCTAGGGATTCTAAAGTTCATGGCCAGAACTGAAAATGAAGAACTCCTTCAAGACCTGACCACATCACTTCAAGCTTAGATTCCTATTTGTAGTCTTGCTTACCCTTGTATATTTTTTTATACTTGGCCTTGTTTTATTCGCGAAACCCTTTCTGCCCTTTCGCAAAAAAAAAAAAAGACCCTTTCTGCCACCAATTGGTGGGCATACAGACGGTATGTAATTATTTCTCAAAAATTTAAAATATAGCAGTGGGAGCCCCTCTTGCTGTTTTGAGTGCTAAAAAAATTCATTAAATCAATGAACTAACGCCCCTCCTAAAATAAATAAATAATTGAAAAGCAAATAAATAATTGGAAAATACTACTTCTACTTGAGTTTAGCTTATAGTATATACAAAGATAGAAGTGGCATGCTATAACAAAAACTTCTGGAAAACTGAAAGTTCACACAAACAGACAAACAAACACATAATGTAAAATGAGCAGATCAGCACATCATGGCAGGGAGTGGGCTCGGAGGCAAGAACTTTGATGAGAAGCCTGTAAAAGTTATGGCAATGACGATAAAAATGAGAGGATAGGTTATTCAATACCTCGTATGGTGTACGTGTGACTGAAGTTGTGTGCCGACAACCATCAAAAGAAGGTTACCACTGCCTAACGGATATCAGAGTAATGCCATGTGTAGAATAAGCCTCTTTAGCATACAGATCATTTTTATTTCCTGGCTATGTTCATTCCTACAGTTTGTCACACAAGCAGCAATGCACTAATTACTACATCATGATTAAGCAAGCTCTACTAACTTTTCACTAACAACTCACGCAATTCTGCACACGCAGAAGTGAATGTCTCTTTTTAGCTAGCTAGGAGGGGATGCAATTAAACAACAAAGCTACCTTGAAATTAAGGTCGAATGAGGACCTCGGTCTGTTCCCGCCATCGAGCGCACGACAATGATCCTCTCCTCAACCGATGTTGTGCTGAGATGACGTTCTGAAGCGTCCGTGAGGAGGGGCGACCAAAGAGGAAATCATCTGTGGGGTGGCACAACAGGGACGAGGATCTGTGGACTGCGACCTCGATGACCTTCGCTTCCTGCCGCCAGCTCTTGGACACCAAACACAGCACAACTATCGTCGATCCACTCGGCGTCGCCTCCCACTACTTTCTGATCCTCCCACTCGACAACAAGGCCTCTGAGTGGTGCTCCAGACCAGCATCGGCGCAACAGCCTTCATTTTCTCTTACTTCAGCTCCTGAAGTTAACATCTTAAAATTGAAAATTCCACAAAATTAAAGAAATCGTGTGAAACTAAAAGACGGACAATAGGTACTATGTAGAATATAAACATCACATATGTACAGGCTCTTTCGTCGAATACGTTGTAGGCACGGAAACAAAAATGAGGTTTTTTGGCGATTGACTCAAGAGAGAGAGAGAGGGGCGGCGACTGCACCAAATATAAGAGACGGATGTAGATGTGAGGGTTAGACCTCAAGCGGAGTAGAGAGGACGAGGAGGGGGGTGAACTCACTGGTGCAAAGGAGGCACGGCCCGACGCACTGAGTGCACCTCATTGGCAGCCACGCGTGGGCGCGCGGGGGGTGCGGGGGGGGGGGGGGGACGAGCCGGCAGAGCCTCACCGGCGACGAAGGGGACGCCGCGCCCGAAACCCTAGCCATGGCTGAAGGTCGGGAGCGAACGCGGGAGGCCTCCAACAACGAATCTGGAGGGATGGGGGGATGGAGCAGAGCGAGGGGAGGTCGTAGGTCCGCCACCCGCCGTCGGGACTCGCCGGAATCGGCCGGCGTGAGTGGTGGTGGTGGCGGCTGCGGCGAGGAGTCGCGGGGGGGAGAGAGGGCTCGCAAGACAGGAGAGAAAGGAGGCTTTTTTAGATAGAGAAAGGAGGCTTGCGTGTGAGAGGATCGATGGGTCGATGCGTTTTTAACCTTTCCTTAGGCACAGTAAAATCGATGTGGCACAGACGAGGAGGCGCCATTTGCGCGACTCTTATTGGGTTTAATTTCTTCGTGAAATTTTGCATCCATATAGTTATAATTTTTTTTCCAGAATGTTTTAAAACTAAAAACAGCCTACTCGAGGGAGCACTGCTTGCCCACGTAATAAATGTGACGAAGACCAACTGGTACGTGAACGTGGACAAAGGTGTATGCAAACAGTGAACATAGTAGGTGCCTAGGCTGCCCATGGTTTTCAGCGCAGGTCGAAGCTCAAGAAACGAATTGATAACGCCAAGACCTGTATGGCACACCATTTTGTTCACCTCATGGGCTCAACGTTGAGGCCAACTCCACCGCACGACCTTAAACGGACGTCCGCTTTGCCCCGATTCTGTCTGTTTGGATAGGGCGATGGAGTCGTGTTCGGGCGTGTCCTGGGATGCGGTGGCCGTGCGCCCAGCGCGCGGCCGCATCTTTTGGCCTCATCTTGTCCGCCTCCATTTTAAAAAGAGAACAACGTTTCAAATACCAAGCCCTAGTTCAGGCCAGCGGCCCTAGCCGGCAACACAGCCAGCGACCTACACGTCATCGCCGGCAACACAGCCAGCCTCCAAAATGAATAGTTTTGTTCGCCGGCAACACAGCCAGCGGCCGGCAACACAGCCAGCCTCCAAAATGAATGTGTTTCTCGCCGGCACACAGCCAGCGGCCCAGCGGGCGGCACCCATGCCAGTCTCCTAAAAAGAACGGCCACGGCCGATCGGACGACCTAGATCAGGCCGTCGGCGTCGAACATCTCCTTCTGCCTGGCCTCGAACCAGCTCCTCGTCTTCTCGCTCATCTTGGTCAAGTCCACGCTCATGATTGCAAGGGCCACCTCCTTTGCTTTGGTCGCGGCATTGGTGGCCTCGATGTCGAGCTGCCTCTGCATGGCCTTGACATTGGCGGCCTCGATGTCGAGCTGCCTTTGCCGGGACGCCTCCTCCATGTCGATCTTCCTCTTCTTGGCCGCCTCCTCCATCTCAAGCTTCTTCCTTTGAAGCTCTAGGTATTGCTTCATTTGCTCGTCCTTGCTTTGCCGCTTCTTCTCATCCCTCGCATCCATTTGAGACATCATGCCATGCAATGTCTCATGCAAGGCCATGGATGAGGCATCACGTATGTCGTCCACCTTGGAGTTGGTCTTGCCCCTCGGCCTCTTCAACGCCTCGCCATCTCCACCTCCGGCGAACTTGGCCGTCTTCTTGCCTCTCTTCTTTTGAAGTTCACGGTATTGATCCTTGAACTTAGGGCAATTGTTGATGATCGTCCAACAATGCGTAAGAGTGAATGGCTTGTCATTGTGCCGGGCCTTGAATGCTTCCAAATATTGAAATGCCTGCACCACATGATCAACAAGAATTGTACGTGCAAAAATATACAAGGCCGAAGTCTCATGGCCGTAGCAAGGAAAGGACTAGGATGAGGAGAGCATACCATGTCCCCAACGCCGAGACCACTAACGGGCCGTGCTTCAACGCTCTCAAATGTGGCGCAATACTTGTTGCACTCTTGTTGGATGAACAACCACCTCTTTTGAATCGAGGTGATGCCACGGTTGCTTGTAATTTTGGTAGGGCACAAACATCTTCCTTTCATGGAAAGTTTTGTGGACTCTCGTCCAAAAAACAAGGCCCTTTTGTTGCGCGCCCGTCCTCGGATCTTGGCTAATCTCCATCCAACATTGGCAAATCAACTTGTCCTCCTCTTGTGTATATGACCCCGTGTGAATGCTCTTCCTCCTCTTTGTGCTTCCGCTCTTTGGGTGAGCTCGTTGATGAACAATGGCTCGCCACCAATATCAGTGTCATTGCCTTCTTCTTCATCACCATCACCTTCGCAATAGATGTCATTGTCTTCATGCCACGAGTCACCATGGTCGTAGTCAGCACGGTCGTCGGCCTCTTCATCGGCAACGTACAGGGCGCGGCCATCCTGACTTTGGGTCTCGTCGAGATCGTAGGCACGGCCATGCCCACCCTCGTAGATCACATCCTCCATGAACTGGTTGTAGAAGGGGTCGTCGACCGGTGGCGTTGGTGTTGGCATTCCGTCGAACAAGACGCGGGGGGACGACATGGTGCCCGTAAACGGTGGTCGTGCTTGCTTTCGTTGCATCTCGACGGACGGCCGGCTGCCGCTACTGGACCCAGGTGTGACGTTGAGGTCGATGACGGAAGAGGGGCGCAGGGTGGACGGCGCGATCACGCCAACGTCCGGCGACCCCGAGAAACGGGTCTGGCCGTCGTGCCTTGGCAGGGGAAAGCCGGGCGACATAGGCGTGGCCCGTGACGTCGGCGACTGGCAATGCGGAGGCCGGGCGACCGACGAGCCTGTGCTCGCCGGGCCGACGGCCGCTGCAGAGAAACCCGCCGGACGACAAATGCCAAGCATGAGGAGGGCGTGCGCTTTGTCGATGATGGCCTCCTTATCCTCGACCTCAGCCTTGCGCCGCGCGGCCTCCATCGCATCACGCTCGGCGGCGAACTTGGCCGCGGCGGCATTGCCCTTGACGACCGCCCTCCGGTTCCTCCTCTTCGCCGATTCCGCGTCCAACTTGGCGAGCTCCTCCGGCGTGCACTCCGACCGCGGCTTCTTTGGCGCCTTGGCCGCCTTCTTCTTGACCTTTCCGGGCGGGTCGACAGCCAGGCCGCCGGAATTAGGCTGGGCGTCGGCCATGGACGGGGGAGGGAGGGGCGGCGGGACGTGGGAGGGTTTGGGCGGAAATGACGTCAAATGGGACGGGGGGGTGGGGTTGCTTTGTGCCATCGACAGGCAGGCCAGGGGAGGACAATCGCGCGCGTTTCGCCCATCCGCGCGTTGTCCGTTTCACCCCAAAATCGACGCAAACAGCGTAGGGACGCGCGGTGGAGTCGGCCTGACGCATGCATCGTCTCTGTTCACGACGCGAGCTGAGGTAGACGATCCCATCATCTGTGTGCCGTCGCGTTGCACAGGCCCTCGTTTCTGATCGGAGGATGCTTTGGCTCCACGTCGCATCCAGTCCGGTCAAATCCAATCTGATCCGCGCATCGGCTACGCATGTGGGCAAATTTGACAAATTTGACCTATAGATGAAATCAAATCACAGAATGAACTGTCCGTGAAACTATTTTACGCGGCTGACCCGTGGCACCTAGCTCTCAGGCGCTGCACTAGTGCAACGCCTGGGAGCTAGGTGCTGCACTAGTGCAACGCCTGGGAGCTAGGTGCTGCACTAGTGCAACGCCTAGGAGCTAGGTGCTGCACTAGTGCAACGCCTAGGAGCTAGGCGCTACACTGTATAGTGTGGTGCCTAGCTCTCAGGCGCTGCACACTGACTTAGTAATTTTCTGATCACACAGATGCGACGCTGGTTATGTAGCGCATATCTATGAGGCGTTGCATAGTGTAGTGTGGCGCCTTCGTGTCGGGCGTCACATAAAAAGGTCAGTCACGTGAAATAGTTTCACGGATAGTTCATTCTGTGATTTGATTTCGTCTATAGATCAAATTTATCAAATTTGCCGTGCATGCGATGGAGCGATGGCGACGCCCCGAACGACAGCCCGCCCGCCCGGCACGGAGGAGATATCCTCATGATCCCCGTATGATTGGCGAGAAAACCCTGTGCTCCGTCAGTTTTGCACCACCCACGCGACCGACCCTTGATTGGATTGTCGTTTCCAGCGCTTTTACCTCTGTGAAATATAGAGACCACGATCCGTCGTTTTGATTCTCAGGTGAATTTGCACACGGCGGTAAGATACACTTGTAAACAAATACACGTGTATAAAAATACACCGATTCCAAGCAGGCAGTCGGTCACGGGTCCGTGAATTGCTTGGAGACGCGTACGTCCACCTTTCACGAGTGCATGCATGCACCGACACGGTTGTGTGGTTATAATTGTTCGTCTTCTCACATGATCCTAAGTAAGGCCAACTCCACCGCGCGACCCCAAACGGACGTCCGTTTTGTCCGGATTCTGTCCGTTTGGGTAGGACAATGGGGTCGTGTCCGGGCGTGTCCTGAAATGCGGTAGGCCGTGCGCCCAGCGCGCGGCCGCATCCGTTTGCCACATCCTGTCCGTCAGTGCCAAAAATGCCCATATTTTCATCAAAACTAGTTTGCACGTCCAAATATTTGTCTGAAAATTAAAATAGTTTTACAACCCAATTGAAATTGTCTTTAATAAAATAGTTTTACAACCAAATCGAAATTGTTTTGACTGAACATAAAATGAACCAATACATCTATTGGTTGCCAATATGATCCCACACGTGCTCAACCAAGTCATTTTGAAAATTCAAATGAGTGTGCCAATCACGCATCTCACGGTGGAATTGGACAAACTGCTCAAATGTGGCCGGGTCTTGGTGCAGGGGCTCAATATTTCCACCTTGATAATCAAATCCTTGGTCGAAGATACTCTCATCACGCTCGTCCTCGACGATCATGTTGTGCATGATCACACAAGCAGTCATCACCTCCCAAAGCTTCCTTTCATCCCATGACAGTCCAGGGTTTCGAACGATACCCCACCGGGATTGAAGCACACCAAAAGCACGTTCCACATCCTTTCTAGCACTCTCTTGCATTTGGGCAAATCTCTTTCTCTTCTCACCTTGGGGTTTCGAGATTGTCTTCACAAAAGTTGACCACTGAGGATATATACCATCAGCTAGATAGTATCCCTTGTTGTACTGGTGGCCGTTGATCTCAAAGTTGACAGGTGGGGAGTGGCCTTCTGCAAGCCTTGCGAAGACTAGAGAACGCTGCAGCACGTTGATATCATTGTGAGAACCTGCCATGCCGAGGAAAGAATGCCATAGCCAAAGATCCTGCGAAGCCACCGCTTCTAATATGACAGTGCACGCCTTGACATGCCCCTTGTACTGGCCCTGCCAAGCAAATGGACAGTTCTTCCACTTCCAGTGCATACAATCTATGCTGCCAAGCATGCCTGGAAAGCCTCTAGCTGCGTTGGTCGGCAACAATCTCTCTGTATCAGTGGCAGTTGGCTGCCACAAGTACTCTGGGCCAAACACCTCGATCACAGCCTGGCAGAACTTGTACATTGACATCAGACATGTTGTCTCACTCATACGCACATACTCATCCACCAGATCGCCTGGAATTCCATATGCAAGCATGCGGATGGCCGCGGTGCATTTCTGGTAAGAGGAGAATCCAAGCTTGCCAAGGGCATCCGTCTTGCACTTGAAGTATGGGTCATGAGCAACCACTCCCTCTCGGATACGATTGAACAGATGCCTTGCCATACGCAAACGGCGACGAAATTTATCCGGCTTGAAAAGCGGGGTGTTCGCAAAGTAATCGGCATAGAGCAGGGCGTGGCCTCTCTCCCTGTTGCGGTTCAGGTTGGGAGCACGACCAGGGACTGACCCCCTGTACCGAGGAAGCTGTCGTTGAATGTGGTCGTGAACGACCAGTGCAGCCACCACAAGATCTTCATCATCCGACGACGAATCGTCCGATGAACAAAGGAAGTGATGGAAGTAAAACTCGTCTCCACTGTCCATACCTTTGTGGGCAAAATGTCGAACACCTTGCGGTCGTGGTGGTGAAGAGGCCGCGATGATCACCTCGACGCAGCAGGGGTGGTTGCCGGCCGGCTACTGGCCGCTCTGGAGCTCTCGGCAGAAGTTGCCGCGACCGCCGTGGTCCGTCGCCGGCGGTCGTGTCCCCTCTGCCACCGGCAAAGACGGCGACGGCCAAACCTCCTCCGATCGACGGCCAAAACTACGGCGAAAGTACGGGCGTGGTGGCGGCCATGTCGAGACGTGGTTTGGTATGGACGGCCGGGGGCTGCGCGGTGAGGAGGCGGCGCCGGCGGCGGGGCGGGGCGGGGAGAGAGGGTGGAAGCGTTGGGAGCGGAGGGACTGCTAGTGTTCCCGACAGGCGGGCCACGGGGGGACAAGGGCGTGCATCGAGGCCGTCCGCGCGCGTCCGTTTCACCCCAAACCGAGCGCAAGTTTGGGCCGAGGATGGGTCGAAAACGGACGGAATCCGGACATTTGTCTGTTTGAGGCCGCGCTATTCATCCGTTTTACCTTAAACGGACACACCTGGACAAGATGGAGTCACGCGGTGGAGTTGGCCTAAGAACGTCACGGTTGTGTGGTACGTGTATCATGGTTCCGGCGTGTGATTGTGAGCAATGCATGCCTTTCTGAGTACTGGTAGTACTCTTAGCAAGAAGAATACATCCAAAAACACGCAGGTGTATAAAGCAGGGTCTCGTGCAAGAGAAAGGGTTGGGTGGAAAACCATCTTTTACTAGTACGAGTTACTGCGCACAAGGATGCGCCGCGGACCACTTGCTGTCCGTCACGTGGGAGCAGAAAGGGTCCACATTTTCTCACTTTGTAAACGCGCGAGAAGAGACAGGTTCATGTACCGCTTCACCTCGGAAAATGTGGCGCCAGTCAGTCGGCCAGTGTGAGATGGCAAATTTGACAAATTTAACCTATGGACGAAATCAAATCATAAAATGAACTGTCCGTGAAACTATTTCACGCGGCTGACATTTTTGTGTGACGCCCGACACGAAGGCGCCACACTACACTGTGCAACGCCTCACAGATAGGCGCTACACGGCCAGCGTCGCACCCGTGTGATCCGAAAATTACTAAGTCAGTGTGCAGCGCCTAGCTCCTAGGCGTTGCACTAGTGCAGCGCCTGAGAGCTAGGCGCCACGGGTCAGCCGCGTGAAATAGTTTCACGGACAGTTTATTCTGTGATTTGATTTCGTTTATAGGTCAAATTTGTCAAATTTGCCGTGTGAGATAGCCTACGCATGCAAGAGAATCTTCACAAAAATTGAAGTAAAAACAAACGATGGGACATGTGCTGCAGGTATGCGTGAAAACTGGCCGCGCCGTGCGGGGACGAGGGGGAGGTTGATTTGTCTTGCCGCCGTCATCGTCCTGGGCCTGCCTCTCGTCGTCGTCGACCAATTGAGCGAACCGGCGCGTTTTGCTTTCGAGCGCACGATACGACCGGAGTTTATACGCCATGAATTCATGGCGGTGCCGGCTGCCGGGGATGGAGAGATCGATCCAACTCCAGCAAGCATACGCGTCGTGCAGCTCGTGACCACGGTCAGGGCCGGTGCATATGCATGCATGCATGATGCAAACTAAAGCGCGGCACATACGTTACGTGTTACATCAGCTAGCACGTTGCTTGTAGGTTAACCAGCGAGGAATTATCAAAACATATCGTACGTGTCATGGTCTTCTTTTTCACTCTTGAGAGAAGTCCAGTGATGCATCCATGCCCATGCTAGCGATGCACATGCGTGCATCTGTTGAGCACGCGGAGGATGTTTTTGGATGAAACCAAACCAAACAGCTCAGTTAGTAAGCACGCTTCACGGATAGTAGCAGGGCTGTTGTGGTCTCACATAACAGAGGGAGAAAAGGAGAAAACTTATGTGAGTATGTGCGAGGTAGCGACCAGTCATGTCAACTTAAGAAACACTAGCTAGCTGCCCTTTCTTTAGGAAAAGACACAGTACCGTCTAGCGTTTGCTAGTGGCACGATCGGATCATATGTCACGCCTTTTGATTTGCTGCAACCGTGATTATAACTGGTAACACTGCTTCACGGAAAGACGCTAGTGTAGTTCCGACGGTCTCACGGGATTCTTCTTTCTGTGCTGCACGCCGCGCTTCAAGTTGAAGGTTTCTCCCTTCGGGGCAATGAAACAAAGGGTGGGATCTTTCGATGGTAAATAACTGAAACGCAAATATGGGCTTTTGTAGTTTTGTGAGCCATGGATTTTCACTGCTCAATAATACTATCATCATGAGTGCCAGGCAGGGGAATCTTAGGGTATCAAAATCAGTACGACGACTGTGAACTATCTGTCCTATAGTAGCGTTACAAAGTGGTGAATGCCCGACCTAATGATTTTGATCCCCGGTTTGGCAAAAGGCTGCGTGCATGCCCAGGCCCTGTAGCAAATCAAATGCTGCCCACCTACTCCTTAAGACCGCCCCCGCTTTGCCAAAGCAATGCCACTCCTTAAGACTGCATCAAGCAAGTTCATAGAGAGCTAGTTGGTGTGACCCCGGCCCCTCGGTAACGGTTTACTACTGGCTTGTTGCTAGGGTTATCATCTCCATGCATGGTGTTGAGTGCAAGAAATAGCATTTGGTTCACCTCCTTGCCTGCTTAACACCAGACAGTAGTCCTTAACTAACCCACACCAACACCCAAATGTTCAAACTCCAAAGCTAACATTTTCCGGACATACCGGCCGGGACACCCCCAACCACTCCACAGTCCACACGAACGCTGAGCGATCTACACCAACACCCAAATGTTCAAACTCCCGAGCTAGCTAACATTTCCCGGACATACCGTCCGGGACACCCGCAACCATTCCACAGTCCACACGAACGCACGGCCGTTGAGCGATCTACGGGTCCATGCTACCACGTCAGGACAGAGATAAGCCTCCAACTCACCTCACCAGTGAACAATCCTCCTCCGGCCGCGTTGTACATGGCACGATGCAAGCCGGCTGGCCGGTGCCGGGGCCGGGGCGTGTGCTGCGACTGACAGGGCATGGCGGACTGACTAATACTACTGTGCATGCAGAGTCTGGCCCTGCACCTGCACCACCCTGGACCATGCTAAGCTAAGCTAAGCTAGGCCATGCACGCACCCACCTGACCGGGCCTGTGCCAACTCGAAAGCGATCGCCTGAATTTTCCCGGAGAAGCCGGGGGTGCGGTGCACACGTCTTACCGGAGATTCTAGTCATTTCGTTCACGCATTAAGACTTAAGAGGCCACGAATCTGAATCCAACAAGTACCCATTACCACAACAGGCAAACTCACCATCAAGCTGCAGGATTTCAGAAGGATACATTAGCTAGCCGGGCTATGACTATCCAGACCAAACGAGGATGAAACTTTCAATCCAGCATCTTCTTCTTTTTAGTATAGTATACTCCAAAAGGAATTACTAGTACTCCCTCCATCCCATAATATAAGAGCGTTTTTGAGTCCAAAACGCTCTTATATTATGGGATGGAGGGAGTATAGTACTACTATGCATTAATAGAGACACGGTGCAAGATTAAGCGGGTGCTCTAGCCAATCAGATAGGAACCTAATCTGGCTTAGCTATTCTTGACGCTGAACACACTATGGAGATGTCAGCTTGGGACTTTTCTATTTTTCAGCTGAACCTCTTGTCCCGTAGCATCTTTTTTGTTTTGTTTGTCCCGTAGCATCCTGATTTCACTTTCTCAGGATTAGCCTACCCTGTACACTTTCCCGGCTTATACGGAACACTAATCATGTCTCCATTTCCTAAAGCACCACTCCTTGCACAACCTCCCATTTAAAGTCTCGCCGTTTCAGTGCTGCAGATCTATACAGTGTGATGGAAATTTGTAGCTGTGAGCACTATCTTTTTGCTGTTCATGATGCAACCAGCAATTTGCAACCAGTATTAATAGTGCTAGCACATATAATCCTCAGTTTCTTCCCTGTGTTAAAGCGTGATCGATTGAGATTTGAAGGGCGGGCATCGCACCCGACCAAATGGCGTATGTGAGATTCTCTTGCAAATGGTCCTGCAGATAAAGAGAAAACCAACTATGCGGTGCAATTCCGGCAGGGCCACATTGCATTTCCGAAACCATCTTTTGCTAATCTGGAAATTGATGGGACGTGTCTTTGGTTCGGACCCAGACAGGTAACAAGTTTGCTTTGCATGATCTGGTAAGCCAATAATGGCTGCGTGAACATGAGAATAAACCATGTGTATGACTAGATGCAGAGCAACAATGTCTACACACACATTAGTTAATCCTAGAAGCACGAATTTTTTTCGTTTGGCCTACTTGGAGCTAATCTAAGATGCTACTCAAAAAGTGGATATGATGCCAATCTGAAAGAAAAACAACAACGAAGGTCAAAGCTGAATGATGAGGGGATAACAAGGAAATCCTATCTAACCTCTTTGCGTAAGATAGTCGAGATAGCACACGGGGCGAGCGATCGTGGGCCGACCCAACTCTACAAACACACTGGCTATTTTTAATACGGTTTCTCCGTTTTGTTCCAGATTATTTTGTCTCTTTTTTATTTGGTGGCACTGCACCTGTTTGCCTCCTTATTTTCTATTTTTTTTCTTTTCTCATTTGTTTGGAATTTTCCTTTTCACTTTACTATGTTATTTTCTCTTCTTCTGATTACATTTTTTAAAATAAATAAAAATATTTTTGTTATGCTTTGCTTTCTTCATTTTCCCTTTTCCTCTGCAATTTTAATTTTATTCTTTTTAATTTATGCACATTTTTTATACATGAATTATTTCTAAAATATATGTCAAATATTTTGCAAATAAGCCGTGGGAAGAGCCGCCTCTTTTTTAGCAAGGGCTTCTATTGACCAGCATAGACTACATACACGTGGTCTCTGAGCCGTGTTAGATAGCCACCCATCATATGGCTCTTAAACCCAACCTGTGGTGGATCTCGGCGGACAAAGCAAAGTCAAATCGCTTGATCCTTTGCCAAAGAGAAAGTCTCTCTCTCTCTCTCTCTCTCTCTCTCTCTCTCTCTCTCATAGTTGCAAAAGTAACTACATAGTGTAGAGTGAAAGAAATAGAATCTTGTGTCGTGAATAATACAGGGTGAACATTTTTCAACACTTGATGACCACTTTTTAAATACTTTGTAAATATTTATCCAATACACAAGGAACATTTTTCAACTTAATAAAAACATTTTACATAGTGCATATTTTTTCAATGCACATTATTTTTTTAAAAATTAAACACAATTTACAAAAATAATCACACATATTCAAATTTATTCATGCAATTTCAATATTGCTTGCATATTTTCAAAAGTTTTCATGCAATTGTAAGAAAAATCACACTGTTTCAAAAAATGTTAACAAACTTTTAATTAAATGTTCATGTAACTGAAAACATATTTAGATTTAAGACAGTATTTGTGTATCTACGGAAACACAAGAAATCGGAGTTTAACACCAAGCTAGCAAACTCCAAAACCGAGAAAACCATCGCCAAAAAACAACGCTTGGTAACTCACAAAAAGAAAAGTTGTGGTTAAATTAAAATCTCTAACAAGCAATTGGGTGAAACCTATATGAGAAGGTAAGGAAGAGCAACAAGCTGCCAAATAAACACAAACGCAAATTAAAGAAACGGAGAATAGATTACCATAAGTTGGAGTTGAGAATTTATCATGTTCTAAAGTTCACACTCTTGTGGAGTACTCCCTCCGGTCCTTTTTTGTTTGCGTTTTAGCTCCAGCCCGGATACCAAGGAGAGGAGAGCTCAGCAAAATTTGGACTACTTTGCCCCTGAATTGCTACCGAGGAGACGTTGGGCAGTTACTCCCTGCATGCAAACGATTGGCCTGCAGCCATATATTCTCGCGCCCACTCTCTCCATCTCTCTGCATGTGCGCCTCTCTCTCCTCTCCATCTCTAAGCATGTCATCCATCGAGTAACTATCTGTGTTGGAGGTGTGTGAGAGCCAAGGCCTCCTGAACGCTAGTTAGGCTCACCCTATTCTCCTTTCAGCCTCCCATCGAAGGAAAAACCTCAATCACTAATGGTTCATCTTGAGGTGACAGCCGGACATTTACAATGTTTTGAAACTTTTTGTTCTCTTCATGTGTGCCAGATGGTTGAAATCTTTTAGGATCACAAACTACCCCCGACCACAAGTCTTACCCGACAGGGACACAATGATGTATTTAGAATAAGAAAAAAGGAAAGCAATTGCTATGCCGCCACATGGTACTAAGAGCATCTCTTGCAGACCCCATATCTTAAAATTCAAACATGTATCTCCTACCTCATAAATTTAATTTTTTAGGGGATTAAATGTTTCTTCATCTAGCAAATTTCCTAAAACTTAACCCATCAATAAATTTGGTTCAATTCATCCAACTATCACAACATGTTAATTAAAAATTTGATATTTCAAGTACCCACGATTCAAATACAGATCAAATAAAATGTTCTCAAATTTAACCATTCAGATTCAAACACAACATACGATCCAAATTAACAAAGATTCATATAATCATAATGGAAGCACACGAATCAAGTGTTATGAAGTCGCCAATGTTGCTCAATATAAGATCTTCTTGTAGTTGATTGTGACCTTGTCGGTTTTTGATCCTTCAGTGTTCTTGGAGGATTGATTCAATCCTATTCGTGTTATAGTCTGGCTCCACCAGGACACTTGCGATGTAGCTTTGGCTATTTCCGAACGGCGGTGATGTCTACCAGGCCGCAGAGGCGGTTCTTGGGCGTGGATGCGACGAATGCGACCGGGATGTAGGGGTGGCAACAGTGCCGACAGCGGCAGTTCATGGGCGTGGATGAGATGAATGCCACCGGGCGGTTCGGCTCCACGTGAAAACAGACCTCTACAACGAACAGGTGGAGCTACGCACGCCGGCCTCATCGGCGGTGAGAATGTCAATTTTGGCGATGACGCGTGAGGAGAAGGTGAGATAGAGCGTGGTGGGGCTGCATGATGGTGTCACGAAACGGTTCCACCATGGGGTGGGGGTGAGCGAGGGTGCAACAGCGGCGACGCCGGCAAGAGGGTCGGTGTCGAGATGAAGTCGGGTGACCACCTAACTATCCTGGGAAGCCGCTTCCTCAGACTAAAAGTATGCTGGATGAACACATTTTACGGGATGTAAGTTATAATTTTGTTGGACTATTGGTTCGAGGGATCTGCTAGATTGGCCTTAATCCCTCCAAATATAACTCTTGGGGGATCTTGTAGAGATGATCTAAAAGTATTTACAATTTAGAATTTCAATAAATATCTATAAAATGAAGCTCTTTTTAAAATATAAAATCAACATATATTTAGAAGTTCAAAAAAATCTTTTTCTACGAATACATATACATATTCTGTAAGTATCTATAATTTAATCTACTAATTTGATTATTTGCATGCTACACAAAAAGACAAATATCTGACCCAACTACAACAAAGAAAAAGCCTATTTTAATATGTGTATTTGTCTTTTTTTGTGTACATCACATATGAATATATATGTTCATAGAATTTTATACATGTATACTACAACAAATATATGTATACATGTATACCTTTTCAGATATTTTTTATGTGTGGAAAAGTATTTTCGCTGAAAAAAATAAAGAGCTCAATGGAGCTCGGCCTCTGCAGGCACTTTTCGGCCACTTCGTTCGTCTCTTGGGCGCTCCAATTCAATCCGGTCCGCGCACTTGACGAAGCGATGATGATTCGACGTAGGAGTAGATGCTTGGACATGTACGCGCGACGCCGTTGCATTTCTCTTGGTAGAGTCTCGTCCAGACTGACTAAGGCTACAGTAGCTCGTATCCTTTGCGTGGTTGGAACTACTTGTACTGCGATCGTCGCACGGTCGTGTAATCGAGAAAGGGATGCCGTCTTTCGCCACGAGTTGCAATGATGCCACCGCAAAAAGAAGGTTTTACTACAAGGATGCGTCAAAAAATGATGCGCCTCGTACCACTTGCTGTCCGTCACATGGGGACAGACCAAGCACCTTTTTTTCCCTTTCTTTCTTCCCAAAAAACGGGCGAGAAAATACAGGTTCTTGTAGTATGTCGCAAGCACGTACTACTGCTTCCCTCGTCACCCTGCTGTGAATCTCGGAAATGTTACGCCAAGCTGTGTGCGCCTACGCATGCAAGAGAATCTTGACCAAAAATGTAAAAACAAACGATGTGACATGTGCTGCAGATGACAAAGCCAAAAGCCTCTTGGACAACGAAAAAGAAGAACTAGTCGTGAATTGTGTATACAGAATCTTCTTCGTTTGGTGCCGCCTTTGAGGAATCAGCTAATTCTGGAGACAGTGGGATTAAGATAGGCAACGCTGGGAAAGAGCGACACTACAGGAGGAGCGAGCTTAATTTCGGCAAGCTTAATAATTTTACTAGGCAGACAAGCATCGTCGATCGGTCTGTCTGGCCCAACACCGTGACGCATCGTCGATCGGTCGCGCGGTGCAAGGAGAGCAAGCAAACGAGCAGACACGGACAAGCCGGCTTGCCCGCGGTGCTGGATAAACGCACCCAAATGAGCCAGAAGTGCACTTCTTCTTCGGTACAACCCCCTAAACACATTGACGGACCAGATCTGCCGATACCCCTTCATAAAAAAGGGTAGGATGATATTTTTATAAAATACATCACCCCGACCGTACACAACGCAGTAAATTGGGCCGGCCCATCAACGATCTATCTCTAAAGTGGTTTTGTAGTGAAAGAGTGAAAAAATACTACTACAAAAAATTTGCCTACGGCAGGAATCGACCATGGACCTACCGCAAACACACAAACGAGCCAAACCACTACCATGAGCTAGCTTTCTTGGCTTACTAACTGCGCGGAGTTTTAAGAACTATGTGAAGCGACATATTTGAACATTTTTGCTGAAATTTAAACGTGACTTTTTTTTAAACGCGAATATTTTCCAATATCGTAAAGAAAATTATGAAAGTGGAACACATTTTAGAACTCCAAACAAATTTTAAAAATGTGATTTTATAATTCCGAATTTCTTTTGAAAACACAAACAATTCTGACACTCTAAAGGTTTTTGAAACGCCACCATTTTTTGATATTTTTGAACTTTCTTTAAAAATACGAATAAAAAAATAAATATGTTGAACATTTTTTGAGCTTTGCGATTTTGAAAATGAAAAAGAAACAATTCATGGACCTTCTTAAACGCTCCCAAACCGGTAAAAACCGGCATGGAACTATCTAGAGGTTCCCAAAACCGGCATCTGCAGAGGCAACAAACAAATTAAAATGGGCTGACCCATGTTCACTCGTAACGGTTGCATATGTGGGAAATAATAAGCGTCATAGGGTTTTCCCCTGATTGACACCATCGCCTAGTTAGGCCAACGCCTAAATAGTTTTTCTCTATTTTTATTTTTATTCTCTTTTCTTGATAATTCATTTTTACTTTTCAAACTCTTTTGTTATTTTTTAAACTTGTTCTAAAAACTGATTTTTTTGGAATACCCTAAATGTTCTTGTTTTCAAATATATTTAGAATTTTAAAAATATTCTGGAATTTCAAAAGAAATCACGTTTTCGAATATATTGTTCATAGATTTAAGAAATATTTGTGCTTTGAAAAAAGTTGATAATTTCTTAAAATAGTACATTGTTTCCAATTTTTGTTCAAAATTTTCATCAATTGTTGGCAATTTGTTACCAATTTTGGAAAAGGTGTTCAAACTTGTCAAAATTTCATGCCCAATTTATCGGCCTTTTTTCACCGAGAAAACAACAGAAAATGCAAAATCTGTCGGAAGCTCAAACAACTTAGCATGGTGCCTTGAATTGACCATATAAGCTCACGGAATAAATTTGGGTCATGTGACAGATGCCGAAAACAATGTGGTCTCAAACGGACCCTTCTCGCCTACCCAAACACTCTCCGTTGAATATGGTCTATTTTTGGACATGCATAAAATGACCTAACTTTTGCCAGTAGGCGAGCATACCCATGGTAGGCACCCATGCCAAGTTTGAATGAATTCCGTCACCGTATGCAAGTTTGTGTCACGTCCGACCAATTTTTCACCGAGAAAACTCTAGAAAATGCAAGAATTGCCGGAAACTCAAACAACTTGGCATGGTACTTTGAATTGGTCATACAAGGCCATGAACAAAACAGACTCTCAAATAGACCATTTTGGCCTACTCGAACTTCCTCCATTGAACATGGTCTATCTTTCTACATGCATGAACTGACCCTAACTTTCGCAAGAAGGTGGGCATGCCCCATGGTAGTCATCTATGCCAAGTTTGAATGATTTTGGACACCGTATGCAAGTTGCATCACGTCCGGCCATTTATCATCGAAAACTTCGAAAAAATGCAAGAATTGTTGAAAACTAAGAAAAAAAATTGGCATGGTGCCTAGAATTGGTCATACAATACCAAGAAAAAAAATTGGAGCCATTGTAGAGATGTTGAGAAACAAAGTGCTACCAAATGGACCCTTCTCGCGTACCATGAACACGGTCAATTTTTTGACATGCAGGAAATGACCCCATTTTTTGCAAGCAAGTGAGATTGCCCATGGTAGGCATCCATGACAGGTTTGAACGAATTCTGACACCATATGCAAGTTGCGTCACGTCCGACCATTTATTGGCTATTTTCCACAAAACAAACTCTAGAAAATGAAAGAATTTCCTAAAACTCAAAAAACTTGGCATGGTGCCTTGAATTGGTCATGCAGAGCCATTAAAAAAAATTGAGGCCATTTAAGGGATGTTGAATAACGAGCTGCTCCCAAACGGAACATTCTGGCCTACTCAAACACTCTCCGCTGACACATGGTATTTTATTGGAGATCTCTGGACGGACCCCAACTGTTGCTAGCAAGTCCGCCATCATGCATCTGCGTTGTCGGCAGTCATGCTCTCCCACACAACGACCTAAGGCCCCCTCCCCACGCAGTGGTTTTTGCCTTCCACAAAGATTGTGGCGACATCGTCGTACGCGAGAGGGCGGCGATGCAACAAGCAGCCGACAGGCTTCATCCCGTTTCCTCCTCCTTCCACCCTGTTGCAGAAGTCTTAATGGTTCCGTCCCTACTTCCTCCACAACATAGACGATCCTACCTCGACGGAAAAGGTAGACGTGTTAGAGTGGTTCCAACGCATGATGCAGGAAGCTCATCATGTTTACCGCGCTCTGGCGCCGAGGTGGACGGTGGCCATTGGATATGGAGAGGAGAACAAGGGATAGGATGTGCGCAAGTGTGAATGCCACAAAATTACTAGAACATATGACCTTTTGGGAGGGGTTGTGCAAAAAATTCGTCACATCGAAGTAGTCAACCGCCCACCCCGTGTCAAAACTGATGCAGCGTGGATAGGACTGCGAGCAACACACTTGGCAAACTTTTAGGATCCATATATAAATTTCAAAGTATTCGGACTAATATGACACACTCCAAATATTTTTTAGACTTATGGTGTGTTTTACTCTAAAAAAAATGTTGTCGTTTACAAAAAAAAATCGCAATTTCGAAAATAATATAGTTTACAAAAAAAATCACAAATTTAAAAAATTACACTTTTCCAACAATGTCCGTGGAGTTTCAAATAACGTTCGCACTTTCAAAATTTGTTTGGAATTTAAAAAAGTTCATGCTTTCAATTTTTTCTTCACAAATTCAGAAATTTTTTTGACGAAATTCCATAAACCTTTTTGGTTTCAATTTTTTGTTTGACTTGTTTAAAAAATGTTTGAAAATACCAATTGTTGTTCGTGTTTTCCAAAAATTGCTGGTTTTCAAAATTTTGTTCGTACTTTTCAAAAACTGTTCATGTCTTATCATTCTGAACAATGTTTTAAGGACACGAACATTTTTCAAAAATTCATTTTTCCTGAAAATGTGATTTAATTTTTCCAATATATGAATAAAACTGGAAAAAACGAAAATTTTATGAAATTTTGAACAAAATTAAAAGCATTCAATTTTGTTGAGAATAAAAAAATTCAAATAGAAAAAAAACAAAGAAAAAAAGAAAAAGAAGCAGGAAAAAAATGGTTCGCTACACTAAGCGGGTTGCTGTGATCATTCTGCTAGCGTTTCTTTATTGGAGCGGTCTAGCTGGCGGCCGGGCGCTCGCTGCCGCTCGCGAGCGGTCGGCCCCTGGTCCAGACGTCTAGCCACTGCCTCATATTAAAAAGAGCAAAATTACAGTAATTCAAAAATGCTAAAAGGACATTGTTAGTTAATCATCCTTATGTGGTCTTTTCTCATATGATGGATGCCTATTCCCCATGTTCGTCCCTAGTGCATTAATTTTTGGTTTCCAAATTATAAAAGACATATCTTCTAAACCGTGTGTCAAAATTCAGATCCGTTTTCATCGTTGAAACCCTCGCGACGTGCTCTTCAAAAGTAGACCCCTCATGGGATGTTTCGACGAACTAGTCTTCCTGCCAACTAAACATCAATGTGTGTGCAACTAGACTACATTGCCGCGCCAACTGAGCATATGTGTGTGCCAATAGTCCTGGCAACTAAACATCAATGTGTCTGCAACTAGACTACATTGCCAAGCCAACTGAGCATATGTGTGTCAATAGTCCTGCCAACTAAACATCAATATATGTGCAACTAGACTACATCGCCGCGCCAACTGAGTATATGTGTGTGTAACTAGTCCTGCCAACTAAATATCAATGTGTGTGCAACTAGACTACATTGTCGCGCCAACTGAGCGTATGTGTGTGCAACTAGTATCCTGCCAACTAAACATCAATGTGTGTGCGATTAGACTATATTACAAGCCAACTAAGCATATGCGTGTGCAACTAGTCTTCCTGCCAACTAAACATCAATGTGTGTGCAATTAGACTACGTTACAAGCCAACTAAACATCAATGTGTGTGCGACTAGACTACATTACAAGCTATGACAATTCATATGCGACTATGCGGACTAGATTGTGCAACTCTGTGGCCATGCATATGCCAACTAGAACTACTATGTGTGCAACTACAACTACTGTGGATGCAGCTCCAAAAAACTGGGTTTGAAAAAAATTACACCATGCAGTACTAAAGTTGCACAAAACAGTACTGAAGTTGCACAATATAGCGCCAAAGTTGGCATCAAAATTTTTTTGTCGAAACATACTCATGCGGGATCTAGTTTCAAAAATCTCGTCGCAAAGAATTCAACAGTGAAGACGGATCTGAATTTCGACGCGCGGTTTGAAAGATATGGCTTTTTAAAAATTCGGAAAACCAAAATAATTGTATGTGAAGCTGTTTCTTTCAAATCGGACGAACGAGTGTGAACACATTAAATACTGATAACGACATGTACTAGCAAACAAAAAAACAACTCATGCATGGCTAGGAAGCCGGGCCGCTCGTTCCCTCCACCAATTAGCGCGCGGCCACGTTTTAGATTTTGGGTTCTTTATTGGACAACGAACTCTATCAGGTGGATTGGCTAGCTATCAGCGCTTATCATACTGAGGTGCTTGGTTCGAATCCTTTTGCTGGTCATTTTCTTGTGGTTGTTTATTTTTACAGTTTTCACGCAATAATGGGCCGGCCCAGTTTGGAGGCTCTCCCTCTGCGGACGCACATCAGTCAAACAGAACGCGCCTCGTATTGGGGCATCAAGCGCATGTATAGGTGAGGTGTGAAAATACTACATTGCCCCTGTATATGTTTTAGGAGGGGGTTGTACCGAAGCGTTACCAATAGGGGAATGCCCGACCTAATGATTTCGGTTTGGCGAAAGGCTGCATGTCCCGTCCTTTTAAGCTTTACCAATCAACTGGTGCGCATCTAAGCCCAGGATATATGAAAGCGACCTTTCATTTGTATCCCCGCTAAGCCCAGGATATACTACACTCAATAATGTTGTGCTGGCTTATTGCTGGGCTAGTGTTATCATCTTCATGTACTGTGTTGAGCGCCAGAATTACTAACGTTTGGTTAGGCATTGGAAAATGCGCAACCTCCTTGCCGGGATAATACGAGACAGCAGTCCCATGGCAACAAAAAAAAAACGAGACAGCAGTCCATAGATAACCCAAACAGACAGCCGAATGTGCAAACTCAAAGGCATTTTCCGGACATAGCGGGACACCCAAACCACTCCACACGATCTACTCCTATAGGATAAAGATCAGGCCCCGACTTGCTAGCTGCTCTCGCCGGGTCACAGCACAAGTAAAACAATCCTTCTCCTGATGCATTTTAATGTACTTACATGGCCCAGGGTGGCCGGTGTGCCGTGTGCATGCTGCGATTGGCAGGGCATGGCGGATGCAATGCATGCAAATGTGCAATCACGCAGCAGCTGCTGCTCCTGCCCGACCTGGACGATGCTAAGCTAGGCTTCGCCTTGGCTAGTCTTCGACCTGGCCTGCTGGAACACGAAAGGGCTCGCCTGAATTTTCCCGACGAAGGCGGGGGACGCGCTGCACACATAGTAGCTAGCTAGCCTGCTGCGAGTGGCCAGCAGATCTTGCCAGGCAGAGGCATGGAGTAGTGAGTGGATGAGTGACCACATCACGAACACAAAAGTGATGAGGTCGACGAGGTTCTAGGACGCCGCTCCCTGAGACTAGCTGCGTGTGCTGCATGGTTGAGTTTCTACTGCATGGCATGCACATATTTTTGATCCGATGGTGCACGTTCAGGACATCTTCGGATATTAGTACTGGTGAAATAAATCGGTTACACCAGGGGTCTCTCTCGTTCGAATGAATTTCATATTAATCTGCAATATCCTGCTCCTTAGATTTCCTTTTTCTTCTGAACCCTGTTTGGTTTGTAGGAAACTATCGAGAAAAGTTCAATGGTCTTGCATGCAATTTCAGGGAAATTTTGCATGAGTTTCAATGACAACAAGGGCGTGCACCTTGTCTTTCAGGATGTTCCATATATCACATATCCATATGTTCACAATTCCAGTAGGATTCAGTATACCAAGACATCATGCATATTCTTCCCGTCTGGTCATTTCAAATAGTAAGACCTAATACCAATCCAATGAGTACAGTGATGCCTCATGGATATTCACTTCTACTAGTCATTTCGTTAATGCATTAGGAGCACACGAATCTGAATCAAACAAATACCGATTACTACAGCAGGCAAACGCACTATATATCTAGCTGAAGAATCACAGGATGGCACATTGGCCAGCTAGCTAGGCTATCCAGAATTCCAGGTGAAACGAAAATGGAACTTTGTAATCTAGCACCTTCTCTCCTTTTCAGCACAACTCTAAAAGGGAGTGAGGCAAAAAAATTAAGCAAGTGCTCTAGCCAATCAGATAGGGAACCTAATCTAGCTTACCTATGCCTATTCTTGACGCTGAACACCGGGGAAAGGACAGCTTGGTGCCTTTTCTTTTCTCAGCTGAACATTTTGTCCCGTGGCATCTTGCTTTCACTTTCTCTCGATTGGCCAATCCCCTACACTTTCCCGGCATACAAGGAACACATACTAGCAGTAATCACCTACCAGCGTTAAACTGTGTAGGCCTATCGATCGGAACTAGCAAAATTGTTTAATGGAAAGACGTTGGTGTACATCGCACGGTTTCATGGGATTGCTCTTCTGCGGTGCTGCGCTTCGAGCCCTATTGGCGGCAAATAACAGGAACACAAATGTATGGCTTGTTGTTTTGTGAGCCAGGAGTTTTCACTGCTGAATGATGTTTGTGACCACGAGAGCCATCAGGGGGATCATAAGGCATCGAGGTGGTCAATACGATGGTTATGAAATTTAAGTCCATACAATGCAAATGCCCGACCTGATGATTTTGATCCCCTGTTTGGCAAAAAGGCTGCGTGTCCACTCCTTCTAGTCCTTTAGCAATCGATCAAATGCTGCGCACCTAGACCTCCTGGCTTTGGCAAAGCAAATCGACAGGAGTCAGGAAGCACCATCAAGGCATCAAGCATGTAGTATGATGCATTGCTAGCTGGTGTGGCCCGCTTCGATCAGTAACGGCTAATTGGCTTATTGCTAGTACGGGACCATGCTCAACTAACCCTAACAAACCACCATTGTTCAAACTCCGAAGCTAGCATTTCCCGGCCATGGCGGGACACCCAAACCACTCCACACCAACTAGAACGGTGAGGGACCTACGGATCTGCTAGCACGTCAGGAACGAGATAAGCTTCAGCTCCCGCCGAGTCACCGCACCAGTAATGCCGCTGCGTTTTACGGTTTTCATCTGATACACATACACATGAGGGTAGTTCTCTAGCAACTGCCTGAAATAATCAAGCACTACACAATTAAATTTGAAGGATTATATTCCAGTATTTCTACTTCTTATAATGCATGCTTGGTTGGTAGTGAATTATAGAATTATTTTCTAGTATGTTCGGGAAAAGAAAAACTATGCATGCCGTTTCAGAGGAAAAATTTGCATGAGTTTCAGTAACAACAACGGCATGCATGCATGCGCCTAGTCTTTCCGAATATCCATGTGTTTTCCTAGCTATGATGCAGTCAAATAACATATATTATCAAATCCTCAATATTTTAAAGTTTTTGTAGCGATCAACTTACCATGGATGGTATTCTCTTTGATTTGAACTCCTGCAAACCGAAAAGCCTTATACTACTCCCTCCTTCCCAAAATAATTGCTTAGTGCAGTGAGACACTTATTTTCGGACGGAGGGAGTATTTGTTTAGTGCAGCAATTTTTACATTTGTTTAGTAATGCCTAATGATAGCCGCTTTCAGTCATTTCATTAACGCATAAAGAGGACATGATTCTGAATCCAATCCAACAAGTACCGATTACTACTATAACAGGCAGACGCACTATCTAGCTGTTGGATTGCAGAATGACACATTAGCTAGCTAGCTAGGCTGCCCAGACAAAACGAAAATGGTATATTTAACGGAGGCGTCAGGCACGGTTAGGCGAGTGCTCTAGGCAATCAGATAGGGAACCTAGCTAGCTATTTTGGATGCCGAACGCTATGGAAATGTCAGCTTGGGCCTTTTCATTTTTCAGCTGAAACCATTTGTCCCGTAGCATCTTGCTTTCACTTTCTCCGGATTGGCCTACCCCCCTACACTTTCCCGGCTTATAAGTTATAATCAACAGCATGAGGCAGCGTGTAGATCAATTCTTACTGTTTCAGAGCTGCAGATCAACACACCGTGTGATGGAAACATCTATCTGTAGCCGTAACCAATATTTGTTTGCCGTTCGTGATGCAATCAGGCATTCCCATCAACAGGAGTAGCACACATGATGTTCGGTTTTATTCCGTCGTAAAAGCGTGATCGATTGAGATTTGAGGGCCGCGCATCGCACCCGACCAAATGGCGTCTGTGAGATTCTGTTGCAAATGGTCCTGCATATAAAGATGGGGTGCAATTCCGGCAGGGCCACATGGCATTTCTGAAACCAGCTTTTGCTAATGTGGAAACGATGGGACGTATCATTGGTTTGGACCCAGACAGGTAACAGGTTTGCTTTGCATGATCTGGTAATAGCCAATAATGGTTGCGTCAAAAAACAGTATATATATGACTAGATGCAACAATGTCTACATCCACATTAGTTAATCCAAGATGCATCCAACCTTTCCATTTTATTTTCGTTGACTTGTGTGACCAGGGATCCTCCTGTCTGTTCACTTTGCTTCCTCGTTCACGCTGATGAGACCTCTCATGCCTATGACCTCGATCCCTTTGCTTCACCAGGCATGGATCTCTTTTTTTTTTTCTGTCACAATCCGTGGTGCAACGAATGCATGACTGGACAGCAGCTCAACTTTCCTATTTCCAAATCATTTGTCAATGGTAAAGAACAAAGAGTAACTTCACCAATCAATCAAAGACAACAATCAGACGAGGGAACGAACACGTGAGACTGATGCAAAGCAGCACAAAAAAACGATAATATTCTCGCAGCTAAGCCTGCTACGTTGATTCAGGTAATTGGCAGGGGAGCCACATCAATCCCGTGATCCCCACAGGGCACACCCGACGCCATGGAAATGTGGAACCCGTGTGCTCACAGGTGTGACCTGAACGAAGTACCAAACCTACCATCATCCTACAGAACACCGAGCGTCCAACCAGGTCCATCTCTCTAGACGACTATCACTCGTCCTCGTCATCGTCCATCAGGTCCTCGGCCTCGTCCTCCCCTTGGTCCGAGATATCCTCTACCTCCGTGGCGTTCGGAGCGGACGGCCTCGACGAGCGTAGCTCCTCGATTTCCATACGCAGGAAGGTGTCGCAGAAGATCCTCGCCACTTGTAGCACCGCCGGGCAGCCTGGTTTGAACAGATGAACTGGAGTAAGGGGACCTCGTGAAAGGAGAGAGCAAGGGCGCTAAGAGCAACTGCGCATACCTGCAACGGGGCAATTCGGAGCTTTGCTCCTCCGGATGTGGCTCATTATTGGATCCTTGTCATATATGTGCCTGCAATCCATGCTGCAGAGGGAAAGGAAACGTTACCACTTGGAACCAACAGCTAGTTGTTTGATACTGTAGATAGCAATGCTGGTTGTTCGATTCACAGGTGCATACTAGTTCTACTGAAGCAAAGCATGTGTTAACAGAAGGATTATGACAACCGCATCCTCCTACACAACGGGGAAACAATTCCATTTGGAATTGAACAGCCATAGATATTTTGGCGTGTGCATTTCCTACCAATTTTTGCATACTTCGTCCAGTGGTGAAACTCCTTACTGATCAAATAGATCAAAATCAATAGTTAGTGGTTTGATCGATACCAATTCCAGTTGCTTGATTCACAGTTGCGAACTAGTTCTACTGACGCACAGGATTAAGAACAAGCTTTTCTTATAGCATGTGGATCCTACACAGTGGGGCTACAAATACATTTGGAATTGAACATCCATAGATATTTGGCTGTGTGCATTTACTAGCATCTTTTGCATATTCTTTCCACTGGCGAAACCCATTGCTTGAGCAAATAAATCAAAATTAATAGTTAGTGGTTTGATTTGATACCAATGCCAGTTGTTCGATTCGCAGTTGCGAAGTAATTCTATTGACACGCAGGATGAAGAGCAAGCTTATCTTACAGCATGCGGACCCTACACGATGAGGAAGCAAATTCTGACAATTTTTCTGTAGTATGCATGTACTCCCTCCGTCTCAAAATTCTTGTCTTAAATTTGTCTAAATACGGATGAATCAAGTCACGTTTTAGTATTAGATACATCCGTATCTAGACAAATCTAAGACAAGAATTTTGGGACGGAGGGAGTAAAAAACAAGGACAATCAAATCTGGTGGTTTCAATGAGACTGAAAGGGTTAGAGGCAAATACTAACAGGAGTAGAATGGCACTATGAGCTATTGCATTGTGCCTACAAACTTTGCTCCATTTTCAGTGTGAAAACAAAACTTCGATCGGTTTTTATCTGGTGGGAACACGATAAGAAATGGGTGCTCATTGAACAAACATTTACAGTAACGACTATGGCTCAAGCATGTTCACAGACAACACAAATTTCATAAGAGTATGAAAACAAAACCAGGCACCGACTGCTTACCAGCGAACTGGATTTTCCAACTCAATGATAGGCTTCAAGGTTAATGGGCAATGCATATTTAGGATGCTGTTCTGGGTGCTGGTCATAACAAGTTCCTCTTGTTCGTCACCAGGCATCGGTTGACCTGCATGGTGAACGTCCTGCAGAGACAGAGCACAAGCACACGAAAGGTCAGGCACTTTGAAATCACACACAAACAGACACATTCTTCGCCATAGTATCCCAAAGGAAGCTAAACAACTTCCGTGCGCATCTTTGGTGAAGGACCTCGCCTAGCAAATGCATCTACAGCACACAATTGCAGATAATCTTCAGAACAATCAGAAATAAGAGTCTCTGAAGCACATACCCAAACAGCCTCTTTGAACTGCCGTATGAGCTGGTCCTTGTGTCCCGACGATCGCGAGGTCCCCTTGACCTTGTCAACCTCCGCATCGATCAGCTTTCTGAAATCAGTGGCCTTCCCAAACCAACAGAGTGCAGACAGTTAGCCCAAATTTCCCCAATCCGAACGCCCCCACACAGAAGCGCACCTGGTCGGACGGCTGGTACGCCCCGGGCACCTTCTTGACCGCCTCGGCGAGGTACGCGCAGTCCTCGTACGAGGCCACCAGCTCCTGCACCGCATCCTCGAGCTGCTTCACCTGCAGAAATCCATGCGGCTCGGGGGGTTAGGGGATTCGAGGGGAGGCGGGGGATTTGGGGGCTAATGGGGAGCGGTGGCGTGCCTTGTCGGGCTTGCCGGCCCTCTCGTACTCCACGGCGAGGGACTTCATGGAGGTGAGCGCCTTGCGCATGTCCTGCGGATTTGGGGAATTTTGGGAGGGGTTAGGGTTTTGCGGGATGAAATCGGAGGTGGGATTGGTGGGGGAGAGAGGGAGGGGGGCAAAGGGGTTCTTACCAGGACGAGGGTTTGGGCCTCCGCCGAGGTAGCGTCGGCCGCGTTGGCGAGCTTCGTGGCCGCCGACGACATCTCCGGCGAACTCCCGCGGTTCCCCTTTTTTTTCTCCGCGAGCGAATGGAGGGAAACTGGACTGCAGGAGCTGTGGACTAGCACGTGTACGAGGCCCAGTACTATTTCTAAGTTTCATTTTTTTTGCAACAGTACTATTTCTAAGTGGGCTGCAGAGTAGTCCGGCCTGTGCAGGCCTTGAGTGAAAATATTTTTCGTATGAGGCCACTAGGCCAGCCCAAAGTGCTCAAAATTTAAAACTAGGCCAGCCCAAATTGGCCTTCAAATTATTCTCTGCAAGAAATTCTTGGCATGTAGCCTAAAAAAAAGAAATTATTGGCATGCTCTGAAAAATATATTCTTCTCAGCCGATTGAAAATTTTGACCTAATCACTCAATCAAGCATTTTGTAATAATTATCTTGTAACTCCATTTGATTCCTTGTTGCTAGTCGGCACAGGCAAGCAACACCGGAGGAGTTGGGTTGGAAAAACAACTCAGACACCCATGAGTTTAAAAATTACTCAAAAACACAGATTGACATCGAAAAAACTTGGTAGTACCCATACACTGATAAGCCTGGTCGAGTTTTACAAGTATTTTTGTGGAAACCATTCAACAAGTTGCATTACGGAGTACTACTCGTTAGGATCGCGTAGCTTGTAATATAACGTGAAATTGTAGCGCTACATCTTTCATGTTTCATGCAAAAATGATGATTGATATATTTTTGAAATAAATTGTAACTATGTAGCATTTGGTTGCACTATAGTACTGATAATAATATATTCACATGGATGACTAGACCTACAAATAAGTTTTACTGTATATATCAAGAAATTACCAGCTTTAAGACAACTCGATCCTTTATAAAATCAGTCGACCCGGGCTTTGAACTCACTAGTCGAGCCGGCTCGCTCACTTACTAAATGCTTTGCTCCTTTCTTCTTTCACGAGTCACGAGTGACTCCCACATGAGGGTGTCCTCGCTTTCGTTGGCGTCGTTGCCGGCCTTGTCTCCAGTGGCCTTAGAGTCATGGGGGTACGGTGGCAATGGCGGAACGTGCAACAAAATATTGGGCGGGCCAAACTGCAAGAGATTGTACGTGGTTGCCTTTTTCTGGCCCATGGGTTGACTGTAATAATAGGAGAAATGATATAAAGAACGGTGGGCCATGGCCTATGTAGCCTTGTTGTAGCTCCACCACTACGCGGTGGATCTCCACCCTTGTCGGGATGAGGGCTCCTAGTCCTTTTTAGATGTTTTTTTGTTTGTTTAGGTTTTGTGTCATGCTCAAGAAGATGCGACGGCGGCATTTTGAAGATGGAATAAGGTTATTCTGCCTAGCCCCCGGTCTGGCGATGCCTCTAGAGTCGTCGAAGGGTGTGTGGAGGTGTGTCTTCCACTGATCTCGTGTGTTTCTGTCGTGTCTGTCTTCGGTGGATCCGCTCGGATATGGTGTTCGTTCTTCTGCGTTCGTGTGTCTATAGGTTAGATTATTCCGATCTACACTTTTCTTCATCAATGGTGGTGGTTGTTCTGCAATGCTGGTCCTTGGAGTCTTAGCACAATGACGTTTCGACTGTCTACTACAATATGGTTTGTTCGGCACCAGTAAGGGAGGGGCAATAATGACGGCGCGATTTCGGCTCGCTCCAGTGCTTGTAGTCATTTCTAGGTGATCTATAAACATGGATGTAATTTATATTATTTCGTGCGTTCTTCTGTACTGGCACGGTGTTTGATGAGTATATCGGTAGTTTTTCCCTGAAAAATGAGCTGGCTTGTTCACTTAACCGGAGCTCCATATCCAAGGACGCTCTAAATGGTCCATCCAAATGCGGGAACAACGTTGGCTCTCTAGTGCACATCTTTTTCTGTTTTATCTACTGCTACTATAGTACATCAATTTTTGAACTTGGGCTAGTCATCCATTGCATTTTAGAAGCAAATCATTAGCCGTCGATTTTATTACACAGGGTGCATCTACATTCTTCATCATACCAAACTCAAATGATACAAGGGTTGATGTTTCTTGGACCCGTCGCATGGACACACTCCAAAATGCCGCTAGCCTAGATCTTACTAGAATCGTCACAGCGTGTTGCACGCCTGCACCCAACAATCAGGTCATGCCATTGAGAAAAAAAATTCAAGTCATAATCAACAAGCCGTTTTTACATGTCAAAACAGTCAAAAGCAAACATAGTTACAAGATGATAAAAGGCGGCACCCTGAACACCGATTTTTAAATTCAAGGAATTTAATCATAGGACACCACGTGCATAGCATGTACCGTATACTAGTTATATTTACGTATGTTTACAAAACGGAAACATGTTTTTCCTTAAATTTTTAAGAAAGCTCATAACATATTTTTCAAAAGTTCATGTAGTGTAAAAAATTGTTTGTGCAACTTTTAAAAAATGTTGACAACATACAAAAATATATTCTTCACATTTAAAAAATATTCATGTATTCCGAAATAATTTTATTTCATTTGTATAAAATGTTTATACAATATCAAAATCTTGTAATCCTAGAATGTTTTAAACCATTCAAAAAATGTATGTGACATTAAAGAAATGTTCATGTGTTTCATGCAAATGTTCATGACTTTTTCTTTAAAACATTGCAATTTAAAAAAAATTCATGTATTTTTTTAGAATTATGCCATTAATAATGTTTATCAGTGTATTTGAAAAAAACTGTTTAACATCGAATTCTTTCTATCAAAACATGTAATTGAAAAAAAAATGTATCATGTCTTTGAAAAATGTTCAACGTGTATCAAAAAAGTTTCACATGTATACTGAAAAGGTACAATGTGTATTGAGAAAAGTAGACAAGTTTTCAGAAAAATAGAAAAAAAGAAATAATGTAAGAAAAAAAAACCTAGGAAATCTGAAGAAACCGATAGAAAAAAGCAAAATAAGAAGAAAAAACCACGCGAAAGTTGTAATGCCGGTTCATACAACATTTCTAAAACCATTACATGATGTGCAGTGTTGTGCTGGCCCGTTTGCTGGAGCGCTAGAGGCGAGACTACCGTAGGAATGGGCGTGAATTAGTGTATCTCCTATTTGGCGCTTGTAGCGCCTGTTAAAGGGTAAGTCCCCTTCTTATTTTATGAAAAATGTTCTAACATCTTGCAAAATTTCATTATGAAATCACATTTGTGGAAGTCGTGGCAAAAAACAAAACCAGTGCTCAAAAATGCTTTCGGAAGTAGCATTTTTAGAGTATCGATTTTGTTTTTGTTGCCACAATTTCCACAAATGTGATTTCATGATGAAGCTTTGCAAGCTATTAGATCATTTGTCAAAGTTTACCATAAAAAAAGTTCAGATTTTTTTTGAACATTCTTTAAATGTTTTTTGATTTTACTGTTCACCCAAGCTCACCTGAGCTCACGTGCAAAAAAATTCACTTACCCGTTAAAGGCAAAATAGTAAACAGCTCAAACCCCATTTCTTTTGCTGGATTTCGCGGGCTGGCCCATCTACTCACGATTGTTTGAAACTCCCAACCGGTTTTGGGAAGCTTCTAGAAGCTATCAGTCTATTTTTTTTCATGTCTTGTTTTTGCCTGGATTTTATCCAGGTTTTCTTCTTTCCTTTTTGATTAGATTTTCTTTTTCATTTTTCATTTTTTATTTTTCTCAAATGCATGATCATTTTTAAAAAACAGGATTTTTTTTTCAAATTTCATCAATATTTTTAAAAATCAAATCCCAGAACTTTTGTCAAATTCATAAACATTTTGAAATTTGCAAAAATAAAATGAAATTATGATCGTTTTCATATTACACTTTTTTTAAATGTGTGAAATTTTCTCAAATTTATGAACTTTTTTTTATTTCTGCGACCTTTTTTGAATTTACAAACTTTTTTTCAATCCATGTTTATTATTTTTTATGAAGTCTTCTCGAATTCTGTTTTTTGAAGTTAACTGGGCAGCCAGTCGACCGGTCAACTAGTGTCTCTTGAGTGAGCGGAACAAGAAACTGAGCGAGCGAGCTTTGTGTTCCTGGGCCGGTCCGCTACGTGTGCCATGCGAGCGTCAATGCTCTAACCGGTGCTAAATAGGAGCTCTGTAGAAATAGCCCTGACGACCACGTGGCTTAAAAAATAATAAACATGGATTCGAGAAGAATTTATCACCATCGCTCTTACAAAGTTTCAGACAAGATTTTTTTTAGAGAAAAGTTAATAGATTGATTTGCTGGAGGGGTTAACCTGACACCTGCGTGCAGGCCCATGTCCCACTCAAATTTTCAAAATCGTTTAGAGTTGTAAAGGAGATTTTTGCAAAATTTTGACTAATCAAATAAGGAAGTTCATCAGTTCAAATTGCATCTCAAACCCTATTTTATAGAAAGATAAAAAAAAGGAGGCTCCTTCGGAGTTTCATTACTAGACTAGAAGCTCCTTGCAATGGAAACCAAGAGAAAACAATTCAAGAAAAGCAGCCTATAGACAAGAGGGGCATACCCCAGTTACTGCCGAACGGAGCAAAGTAGTCTAGTGTCAGCATTACACAACACCGCCACATGCAGCTCATAAACATGAAGACCTTGATCAGGGCAAAGAGGGGTAATTTCCTTAAATTTGTGTTGATGTGTGTATAGGGCTAGAACAATACTTGGAGTAAGTGGTGCTGCTTGCCCGGACCTCGTGTCTCATGATCTTCTGAGGGGCACATTCGTGAGCTGAGCTGGTAGACGAGAGCACACCCCGCCGACCGCCACTCCGGCGCCGGCGGCCACCATCCCACGCCGCCACCCGCTTGGGATCGACGTCCACCCACCCATCGTACGCCACCCCGACTACGACGGACACCCTCACGTTGGTGTGCCTCGCCGCGGTACAGGAGTTGCGGCCGGAGCTGGTCCCGCAGGCGACTACTCTTTCGTCCACAGCCACTGCCGCGGTTTTCCGCTCGCCGCTGTCGTTGTCCGTAGCTGATTGCTCCTTTTAGCTCTCCAGGTAGGTGACACACCGGTGTGGCCAGCAGGTTTGCTCTTTGCCCTAACTTGCTGCGTCTGTTGTTCTCCAAGCCCTTCGTTGCTAGCAATCCTCCACAGTTCTCCAGCTCCTTTTGCTCCACCCTTTGATGCATGATAGCTTCCTTCTCCCTGGGTTTATGATCACACCCTAGCTAGCTTCTAGAACTTCCTTCACTCGCTCTTGGGGGGTTTTGGTCTCTTACGTGCACGCTGATGCTTAGATCTCGCTCGCTCTCTGGTAAACCATGAGCACACCGGAGGGCGGCTCTGGAAGGGCCAAGCGAAGGCATGACGGCGAAGGGGCACGGTTTGAGAACCGCATGCTCGAACGCTACCGTTGTGGCACTGTCCAAGTCGTCGCCGGTGCCCGAAGCGCCGCCGTGCTGCATGATACGTCTCCGTCGTATCTACTTTTCCAAACACTTTTGCCCTTGCTTTGGACTCTAACTTGCATGATTTGAATGGAACTAACCCGAACTGACGCAGTTTTTCAGCAGAATTGCCATGATGTTATTTATGTGCAGAAACAAAAGTTCTCGGAATGACCTGAAACTCCACGGAACTTATTTTTGGGAAATAATAAAAATACTGGAAGAAGAATCCACGTCAGGGGGGCCTCCACCTGTCCACGAGGGTGGGGGCGTGCCTGCCCCCCTGGGCGCGCCCCCTGCCTCGTGGGCCCCCTGACGCTCCACTGACCTCAACTCCAACTCCATATATTCGTGTTCGGGGAGAAAAAAAATCAAGGAGAAGGATTCATCGCGTTTTACGATACGGAGCCGCCGCCAAGCCCTAAAACCTCTCGGGAGGGCTGATCTGGAGTCCGTTCGAGGCTCCGGAGAGGGGAATTCGTCGCCGTCGTCATCATCAACCATCCTCCATCACCAATTTCATGATGCTCACCGCCGTGCGTGAGTAATTCCATCGTAGGCTTGCTGGACGGTGATGGGTTGGATGAGATTTATCATGTAATCGAGTTAGTTTTGTTAGGGTTTGATCCCTAGTATCCACTATGTTCTGAGATTGATGTTGCTATGACTTTGCTATGCTTAATGTTTGTCACTAGGGCCCGAGTGCCATGATTTCAGATCTGAACCTATTATGTTTTCATGAATATATGTGAGTTCTTGATCCTATCTTGCAAGTCTATAGTCACCTACTATGTGTTATGATCCGGCAACCCCGAAGTGAAAATAATCGGGACCACTCCCGGTGATGACCGTAGTTTGAGGAGTTCATGTATTCACTATGTGTTAATGCTTTGGTCCGGTACTCTATTAAAAGGAGGCCTTAATATCCCTTAGTTTCCATTAGGACCCCGCTGCCACGGGAGGGTAGGACAAAAGATGTCATGCAAGTTCTTTTCCATAAGCACGTATGACTATATTTGGAATACATGCCTACATTATATTGATGAATTGGAGCTAGTTCTGTGTCATCCTATGTTATGACTGTTACATGATGAACCGCAACTGGCATAATTCTCCATCACCGATCCAATGCCTACGAGCTTTTCACATATTGTTCTTCGCTTATTTACTTTTCCATTTCTACTGTTACAATCACTACAAAACCCAAAAATATTACTTTTGCAACCGTTACCGTTACTTCCACATTACTTTGCTACTAAATACTTTGCTGCAGATACTAAGTTATCCAGGTGTGGTTGAATTGACAACTCAACTGCTAATACTTGAGAATATTCTTTGGCTCCCCTTGTGTCGAATCAATAAATTTGGGTTGAATACTCTACCCTTGAAAACTGTTGCGATCCCCTATACTTGTGGGTTATCACTGCACGCCGCCGTCCTTGTGAATGGGCTTTTCTGCTCACCGGCTTTCTTCGCTGAAACACTCTCCCACTGGTTTGGGGGAAACCCGGCCGGTTTCCGAGTCCGGCCGTTGACCGTTGGCCACTTTGAATTTGAAGTTGCCCATGCAGGTATTGCATGGGAGATCATACGTAGGAAATGCTGGTCTTGGGGGCCACTGTACGTATCAGTCTCCTTGAGTAACGGAAAGCGTACCAGGCTAGAGGCAAGTGCTAGATCACGAACGTAGGAAATGTTCTGGATGAAGAATCTGCTAGAGCCATTCTTGCTTGCAATGATAGAAGTGATCTTAAGAAGTTATTAGCTAAATGGAAGCAACAATCTCTTAATGCTAGAATGAAACCTGGCCCTGCTTTTGCTACTTCACCTATCTTTGTTACTGATAAGGATTATGAATTCTCTGTTGATCCTGCTATAATTACTTTGGTTAAATCTGATCCTTTTTATGCCTATGAATCTGAAACTGTTGTGGCACATCTTACTAAATTAAATGATATAGCCACCCTATTCACTAATGATGAGAGAGCTCGTTACTTTTATATCCTTAAAATATTTCCGTTCTCATTAAAGGGTGATGCTAAGACATGGTTTAATTCTCTTGATCCTGGTTGTGTGCGTAGTCCCCAGGATATGATGTATTACTTCTCTGCTAAATATTTCCCTGCTCATAAGAAACAAGCTGCTTTAAGGGACATATATAATTTTGTGCAAATTGAAGAAGAGAGTCTCCCACAAGCTTGGGGGAGGCTTCTCCAATTACTTAATGCTTTGCCTGATCATCCTCTGAAGAAAAATGAAATACTTGATATCTTTTATAATGGACTAACCGATGCTTCCAGAGATTACCTAGATAGTTGTGTTGGTTCTGTTTTCAGGGAAAGAACACCGGATGAAGCTGAAATTTTATTGAATAATATGTTGACCAATGAAAATAATTGGACACTTCCTGAGCCAACTCCTGAGCCTATTCCTAAGCCAACTCCGAAGAAGAGGGGTGTTTTATTGCTCAGTCCTGAAGATATGCAAGAGGCAAAGAAATCTATGAAAGAAAAAGGTATTAAAGCTGAAGATGTTAAGAATTTACCTCCTATTGAAGAAATACATGGTCTTAATTTACGGCCTGTTGAAGAAATATACGATCCTAATCCATTACCTATTAAAGAAACTCATGGTCTTGATACCCCGTCACAGGTAGTAAAGGTAAATTCTCTCAATAGATATGATAAAGCTGAAATCCCTCCTATTAAGTTTGCTAGCCAATGTTTGGATGAGTTTGATAACTTTATGGTTAAGCAAGAAGACTTTAATGCTTATTTTGGTAGACAACTAAAACAAAATGCTTATATGATTGAACACTTGGGTGATTATATGTCTAGAGTTAAAGGTGAACTTAAACTCATTAGTAAACATGCTTCTATGGTTACCACTCAAGTAGAACAAGTACTTAATGCTCAAAATGATTTGCTCAATGAACTGAATAGTAAGAATAATGATTATGCTATTAGAGTGGCTACTAGAACTGGTAAAATGACTCAGGAACCTTTGTATCCTGAACGCCACCCTAAGAGAATTGAGCAAGATTCTCAGAGAAATAATATAGATGCACCTAGTCCTTCTAAAAAGAAGAAAAGGAAAAATGATAGGACTTTGCATGCTTCTAGTGAACCTATTGCTGAAACACCTGAGAATCCAAATGATATTTCTATTTCTGATGCTGAAAGACAATCTGGTAATGTACATGAACCTAATGAAAATGTTAATGATGATGCTCAACCTAGCAATGACAATGATGTAGAAATTGAACCTGCTGTTGATCTTGATAACCTACAATCAAAGAATCAACGTTATGATAAGAGAGACTTTGTTGCTAGGAAGCACGGCAAGGAAAGAGAACCTTGGGTTCAGAAACCCATGCCTTTTCCTCCCAAACCATCCAAGAAAAAGGATGATGAGGATTTTGAGCGCTTTGCTGAAATGATTAGACCTATCCTTTTGCGTATGCGTTTGACTGATATGCTCAAAATGAATCCTTATGGTAAGTACATGAAAGAAATTGTTACTAATAAAAGGAAGATACCGGAAGCTGAAATTTCCACCATGCTTGCTAATTATACCTTTAAGGGTGGAATACCTAAGAAACTAGGAGATCCAGGAGTACCAACTATACCATGCTCCATTAAAAGAAACTATGTTAAAACTGCTTTATGTGATCTTGGAGCCGGTGTTAGTGTTATGCCTCTCTCTTTATATCGTAGACTTGACTTGAATAAGTTGACACCTACTGAAATATCTTTGCAAATGGCTGATAAATAACTGCTATACCTGTCGGTATTTGTGAGGATGTGCCTGTTGTGGTTGCAAACGTTACTATTTTAACGGACTTTGTTATTCTTGATATTCCCGAGGACGATAGTATGTCTATTATTCTTGGAAGACCTTTTTTGAATACTGCAGGGGCTGTTATTGATTGCAACAAAGGCAATGTCACTTTTCATGTTAATGGTAATGAGCATACGGTACACTTTCCGAGGAAACAACCTCAAGTCCACAGTATCAATTCTATTGGAAAAATTCCATCAACTATTTTTGGAGGTTTTGAATTTCCTCTTCCTACTGTCAAGAAGAAATATGATATTCTTATTATTGGGGATGTGCATATCCCCGTTGAGGTAACATAGTGTTATTCGAAATTTCTCCGGTTCCACGTTAGTCAGAATGAGTTCGTAAACAAGACTTGATCAACCTTGTTAGTGGATTCCTTTTGATGAGCATGAGATGGATGAAACTAGAAGCACAACCTTCTGTACCCTCCTTTTACTTTCTGTTATTTAGTTGAAATAAAGCAAAAATAGTATTTTCCTGTCTGTTTTCTGAATTATCTGTGCAATATAAAAATACCCCGAAAATAAAAGTTCTCCAAATGCCCTGAAAATGGAATATAATTTTTTCTGGAATATTCGAGAATATTTGGCACTGAGAACACAGCAGGGGGAGCAAGCACCTGGCCACGAGGGTCCAGGGCGCGCCCCCTGCCTTATGGGCCCACGGTGGCTCCCCTCCACTTATTCCTGCACCCACACACTTCTTCTTCCTCCCAAAAAAATCACCATCCAGCTCAAGCACGAGTTCTAGCTCATTTTGCTGCGATTTTTTATCTCCTTGCTGAAAGCACCTCTCACAAAACTGCTTGGGGAGATTGTTCCTTGGTATGTGACTCCTCCATTGGTCCAATTAGTTTTTGTTCTAGTGCTCTATTCATTGCAAATTTGTGCTGCCTAGGTGACCATGTTCTTGAGCTTGCATGTCAAATTTATATGGTTTCAAGTAGTTCTAATGCATGATATAGGCTCTGGGCACTTGTAGGAGTAGTTGCTATCAATTTTGTTGAGCTTGGTTCACTTTTATTTGAAGTTACTAAAAATTTCAGAAATTTTTCAAAGGAAGAAATATGCTTAGGAAAATATACCAAGGTGGTCCTTCAAGGAAGCAAGGACCCCGGCTCGCAATGCGCGATGCCGATGATGAGCCACCAAGGAACGCTCCAGTGCGGCCTTGTGAATGGCCTTCAGAAGGATTTATGGATCGAGCGGGAATCAAGGAAGAATTTAACGCGTATTTGCGTAACGCTGATCTTGTGAGCTTTGAGGGAGAAAAGTGCCGCCAGTACCACTATCTCACTAGTTCCTTTGTGAGGAGGTTTGAATTTTCATCTTCACGCAATTCTCAAACTGTCCCGTTTGATCTCTATGAAAAATCTTACACTATGGACTTAGAGGATTTTACCACTGCTTGCAAACTTCCACAATGGGGTAGTACTAGTGAAGCCCGCAAATCTGAATTTAGAGAATTTCTTGCTAATATAACTGTGGGGGAATCTAGAGACATAACACAAGCTACCATAGGGAGCATTCATTTTCCTGCTATACATTATTTTGCTCTCTTCATAGGTAGGTGCATAAATGGTAAAGATGAAGCATGTCATATGTGTGTCCTAGACCTCAGTATTCTCAGGAGTGCTGTGTTAGGAGACAAATCTTATAATTTGGGAGCCATTGTTGCGCGTAGGTTGCATCACAATAGATTTAATGGAGATTTCTTTGGTGGAATCTATGCAACCTGCCTAGCTGATTTTCTTGGTGTAACCATACGTGGTGATGATATTGAATTGCCTCCTACTTATCTAGACTTTAATGCTATGGTTCACCATCAGTTTGTCGAGAGGAATGAACCACCTCTCTAGTACCGACTAATTTTTGACAGGCGTCACGCCGTCAATATTGTTCTTCCTGCCCCTACTCTCTTTGACTTTCAGGAAAAAGGGAGACATTACATAACCAGAGAGGAGGCGGAGGAGTATAGGAGGAGGGCTGAGATAGCTCGCCTCCAAGCTGCATCACATGATGCAATGACCGCTGCATCTCAGTACGACCCCAACTACAACTATGGATATCGGCCAGGCCACTCGTGGCAATAAACCAACTTAGGCCAAAAGCCTAAGCTTGGGGGAGTACGTATTTCTCACCGACATTACATTCATGTTCACACACTCATTGCTAGATGTCGGTGCTCATACTCTTTCTCTGTAATATCCATGCTAGTTTATTTTCTTTTTTCTTGCTTTCTTCTTGTGTGTTTAATAAACCTTAAGAAAAAACAAAAAAAATTAGTGTAGCTTTTAGTTAGTTTACTTTTCTTGTTGTAGTAGTAATAATTAAAAGAAAACCCAAAAATATTTCCCGTTCTTCTTTTGCTTGTTGGGAGCTTTCCCGTGTAAATAGTTTATTTCTTTTCTTTTCTTTGGGGGTCGATAGGAGACGACCGTGATTAAATTGTTGAAGTGGCTCTTATATGCATTATTGTTGATTTAACCAAGAGCCCATATTGCCTTGTCTTCTCCTGTTTATTGAATGCTCGCAGATTCAAGCTTAGTCCAATGCATGTGCACTCTTATTATTTTCACATCGTACGGTCGTGCAAGTGAAAGGCAATTATGACGATATATGATGGACTGATTGAGATGAGAGAAGCTGGTATGAACTCGACCTCTCTTGTTTTTGTAAATATGATTAGTTCATCGTTCCTGATTCAGCCTATTATGAATAAACATGTTTGCAATGACAATTAGAGATCATAGTTGCTTATGCCATGCTTGATTAGCTATGAGTTATAATGGTTTACCTTGCGTGCCAACATGCTATTAAAATGGTTATGATGTGGTATAGTGGGGTGGTATCCTCCTTTGAATGATTTAAGTGACTCGACTTGGCACATGTTCACACATGTAGTTGAAACAAATCAACATAGCCTTCCAGATATTTATGTTCATGGTGGATTATATCCTACTCATGCTTGTACTCAATGTTTATTAATTTTAACGCATGTTCATGACTGTTGTCGCTCTCTAGTTGGTCGCTTCCCGGTCTTTTGCTAGCCTTCACTTGTACTAAGCGGGAATACTGCTTGTGCATCTAATCCCTTAAACCCCAAAGTTATTCCATATGAGTCCACTATACCTTCCTATATGCGGTATCTACCTGCCGTTCCAAGTAAATTTGTATGTGCCAAACTCTAAACCTTCAAATGAAATTCTGTTTTGTATGCTCGAATAGCTCATGTATCAACTAGGGCTGTCCTTATCTTCCATGTTAGGCGGTTTATTCTCAAGAGGAGTGGACTCCACTCCTCACTCACGAGAAAATAGCTGGTCACCGGGATGCCCAGTCCCATGCTTTATGCAAACTAAATCAAAATAATTGCAAACAAAACTCCCCTGGGACTGTTGTTAGTTGGAGGCACTCGTCGTTTCGAGCAAGCCATGGATTGATGCTTGTTGGTGGAGGGGGAGTATAAACTTTACCATTCTGTTTGGGAACCGCCTATAATGTGTGTAGCATGGAAGATATCACCATCTCTTGGTTGTTATGTTGACAATGAAAGTATGCCGCTCAAAATACTATTTATCTCTGCTTTAAAATCGAGCTCTGGCACCTTTAAAAATCCCTGCTTCCCTCTGCGAAGGGCCTATCTATTTACTTTTATGTTGAGTCATCACCCTCTTATTAAAAGCACCAGCTGGAGAGCACTGTTGTCCTTGATCTTTAAAGGTGATCTGCATTTATGTTTTGCGGTCTCAGAAAGGGCTAGCGAGATACCATCCTGTTATATCATATTATGATTGTTTTGAGAAAGTGTTGTCATCCGAGATTTATTATTATTGCTCGCTAGTTGATTATGCCATTGATATGAGTAAACATGAGACCTAAGAGTTATTGTGAATATGGTTAGTTCATAATCTTTGCTGAAAACTTGAATGCTGGCTTTACATATTTACAACAATAAGAGCAAACAGAGTTTGTAAAAGTTTTCTTTATCACTTTTAGTTTATCAACTGAATTGCTGAGGACAAGCAAAGGTTTAAGCTTGGGGGAGTTGATATGTCTCCGTCATATCTACTTTTCCAAACACTTTTGCCCTTGCTTTGGACTCTAACTTGCATGATTTGAATGGAACTAACCCGGACTGACGCTGTTTTCAGCAGAATTGCCATTGTGTTATTTATGTGCAGAAACAAAAGTTCTCGGAATGACCTGAAACTCCACGGAACTTATTTTTGGAAAATAATAAAAATACTGGAAGAAGAATCCACGTCAGGGGGCCTCCACCTGTCCACGAGGGTGGGGGCGCGCCTGCCCCCCGGGCGCGCCCCCTGCCTCGTGGGCCCCCTGACGCTCCACCGACCTCAACTCCAACTCCATATATTCGTGTTCGGGGAGAAAAAAATCAAGGAGAAGGATTCATCGCGTTTTACGATACGGAGCCGCCGCCAAGCCCTAAAACCTCTCGGGAGGGCTGATCTGGAGTCCGTTCGGGGCTCCGGAGAGGGGAATCCGTCGCCGTCGTCATCATCAACCATCCTCCATCACCAATTTCATGATGCTCACCGCCGTGCGTGAGTAATTCCATCGTAGGCTTGCTGGACGGTGATGGGTTGGATGAGATTTATCATGTAATTGAGTTAGTTTTGTTAGGGTTTGATCCCTAGTATCCACTATGTTCTGAGATTGATGTTGCTATGACTTTGCTATGCTTAATGCTTGTCACTAGGGCCCGAGTGCCATGATTTCAGATCTGAACCTATTATGTTTTCATGAATATATGTGAGTTCTTGATCCTATCTTGCAAGTCTATAGTCACCTACTATGTGTTATGATCCGGCAACCCCGAAGTGACAATAATCGGGACCACTCCCGGTGATGACCGTAGTTTGAGGATTTCATGTATTCACTATGTGTTAATGCTTTGGTCCGGTACTCTATTAAAAGGAGGCCTTAATATCCCTTAGTTTCCATTAGGACCCCGCTGCCACGGGAGGGTAGGACAAAAGATGTCATGCAAGTTCTTTTCCATAAGCACGTATGACTATATTCGGAATACATGCCTACATTATATTGATGAATTGGAGCTAGTTCTGTGTCACCCTATGTTATGACTGTTACATGATGAACCGCATCTGGCATAATTCTCCATCACCGATCCAATGCCTACGAGCTTTTCACATATTGTTCTTCGCTTATTTACTTTTCCGTTGCTACTGTTACAATCACTACAAAACCCAAAAATATTACTTTTGCTACCGTTACTTCCATATTACTTTGCTACTAAATACTTTGCTGCAGATACTAAGTTATCCAGATGTGGTTGAATTGACAACTCAACTGCTAATACTTGAGAATATTCTTTGGCTCCCCTTGTGTGGAATCAATAAATTTGGGTTGAATACTCTACCCTCGAAAACTGTTGCGATCCCCTATACTTGTGGGTTATCACTGCACGCCGCCGTCCTTGTGAATGGGCTTTTCTGCTCACCGACTTTCTTCGCTGAAACACTCTCCCACTGGTTTGGGGGAAACCCGGCCGGTTTCTGAGTCCGGCCGTTGACCGTTGGCCACTTTGAATTTGAAGTTGCCCATGCAGGTATTGCATGGGAGATCATACGTAGGAAATGCTGGTCTTGGGGGCCGCTGTACGTATCAGTCTCCTTGAGTAACGGAAAGCGTACCAGGCTAGAGGCAAGCGCTAGATCACGAACGTTCACCACACACTCCCGCCTGCCATCGCTGCTAGGACCTCACCCTGGCGCGGTGCAATGTTCCTCCAATCCCTCGTGCAGTGTGCAAGATCTCAGGAACCCCGATATCCCGCGATCTGTAGAGGGCGAGACCCCAAGGCTGCATGCCCCATGCAATAACAATCATGCCAATGCCTTAAACCCTCTTCACCCGCCGGCTGCCGCGCATGATGCCCAATCCAGTCGCTCGCTCGACAGATACGATGAGATGGGCCTTCCGGTTTACCAAGACGTTACTGCCATTTATCACGAAAACCAACTTAATGGCACGCCTGTCATGCGTCATAATTCCTACCTGCATGCCCTCCTGTCCATTCCGGCACCTGGGAATCACGCGATCCCTGCGCAACGCTTTGCACCCAATACAGGGGAAAGGACTGCAAAGCCTAAAGATTTGCATCTTAGATGCTTTCGATGCCTAACCTATAGCCACCGGCGCAAGGACTGTAGAGACCCCATCGTCTGCTGGCTCTGCCGACAAGTGGGCCATGTGGTTTCCCAATGCCACTCCCGACGCGGCTCATCGTCTTCGCGCGCTGCCCCCTCACCCCCTTATAACGCGGCTGCCACGCCTCCCGCTGCTCCAAGCCCTCCAGCCCGCTCTACTCCTTCAAGCTCTCTTGTCCTGCTTCCTCCCGAGCCCGCACCTCCCATCTCCATGGAGCCTGTTGTCCGAGGCCGCCCCACCTCCCTGGACGTGCACTACCCACTCCTCCCAGATCAGAATGCCCTAGTTTGCCTCGTCAACATCTCTCCTCCCATGTCCGGCTTTCTCCCATGGCTTAAACGCCTCTTCGCGGATCGGCTCAACATCATAGATGTCCGGTTCGCCGGGTGCGCCACTGGCACTGTGTTTGTAGTCTTTCTTTGTGAAGTAGAGCAAGTGGCCGCCATGCGAGCCAGCCCGCTGATGACTGATACTCGTAGGGTTGACATCCTGCCACACAATGCAGGAGACAATTCCTTTTCTTTCTCCTTCTGCCACATAGTTAGCCTATCCCTCGAGAAGATGCCACTCAAGCTATGGGATCACAGAGGGGTTTCATCCAGCATGGCTGCCTTTGCTAGCCTACTAGGGGTGAGTCATGCCTGTCTACACGGGAATGACTTCTCCAGCATTCTCGTCCTCGTCAAAGTCGAAGCTCTTCAACACATCCCACACCACCTCGCCTTCCACCGCATTGATGGCGCCAGCATCTATGCTGACGTCGTCATTAACGAAGTCTGGGACGTGGCACGCACGCTGGGCTCACACTCCTCCCCACCCCTCCCTCCCAACAGCAACCACCACCCCGACAACGGCGACCACGGTCCGGCCCGTGGGATCAGGCGTGGGCATGCCAACCCACGCGCCTCGCGGGCAACTAACGAAACCATGGCTGACCGAGCCTTCCGAGCCTTCCAATACCCCCACTTTGCCACGTTTGGCGATATCCTCGCTATGATCAAGCTTTCGGCTAAATCTAGGATCTGGAGCGTAGACACGTTCGTCATCCCCACCATTGGCGAGGTGGCACACGAGGGCGAGGACCGGCTCTGTCTCAAACCCGACCTCCTCGGCACTGAGGTCCGGCGGCCACATGTGGAGGCCGCCTTCGACGCCGACACCCTAAGCTTCACCTTCTCTGTCAAGCTAAGAAACAATCGCACGGCCTCTGGCATTGTTGTGGTCGGTCCAGCCAGCACGAACCACATCCACTTCCTTTGCTTCGATCTCACCCTGGGAAAGATCGAACACCACACCTGCAGATCTATCCTCTTTAAGCTCTGGCCTAAAACCCTCTCAGGAGAGTTCTGTTCCCGCACACTACCACTGCTACCTTCTATTGACTGTAGGCATCCACCCAAAGCTTTCGTCCCAAACTCGCTGATTCCTGATGTTGGGCCTCTGCTTTCTCTCGTGGGCAAGAACCGCTTCCCCAGGCTTGACAGGTCTTTAGCGTAGATTAGGGCCCAGGCCCATCAGGTGATGGTAGCCAGGCCAATTTGTACAAGGCCTGTTCGTCCCGTGCCCGGCCCGCTTGTTGGCCTGTTGCCCGTGGGCTTCCTCTCGCCTATCGCGTGCACTGATATGCAGCACGGGGCCTGCGCAGTCCTGCCTCTGGAGGTTGCTACTCGCTTCTGCAACTGCTGTGCTCCACCCCTCCCACCCACCGCCGCCGACCAACAGAGCCACCCACCCACCCTGCAGCTCCTGGATTCCTCGGCTGCGACCACTACCGTCGCCCTCCCAACTCCAGAAGGGCCTCCGGTGCCACCTCAGCCGGCCGCGCCCACGGCGGCAGCGGCACAGGGCGCGGAGGAGGCAGCGGATCTGGCCCCAAGCGCCCACGCCGCCTCTCCCCGCCGGAGCCCGCGCATTCGGCAGATGTACGACGGAGTCCGCGTCGACCCCATCGAGCACGCCTCCAAGCGCAAGGCTTCCGCCAGCCCGACTGCCGGGGAGGGCAGCCGTCGCCGCTCCTCGGGGCGGAAGAAGAGCAAGACCGTCAAGGCGGCCTCGATCGTTGAGCTGCCGCTCCAGGGCACCCCAAGGCCTCTTACCAGGGGCAAGGCCAAGCTGCTCGCCCACTGCTGCGACCTGAATTTCGAGGCCATCTGCACGGATGCAAGCTCGTCCTCTTCTGATGCGTCAGGTGCTGCCCCTGGTTCCTCCGAGTCAACCGGGTCTGCTCATGAATAGGTCTACCATGGTGCTGAGTAGCGATGTTTCGGGCAAATGCATGTTAGTTCGAGCCTCCCCCAACGGCTTTCTTCTTCTGCTTATGCATTGTATCGTAGTTCATCCACCTAGTGTTTGGTCCTACTGAACTGTGTATCTGCATTGTGCTACATGTTTGCTTCCCACTGTCATTTGCATTCCAAGCCTTGTAAGCTCGTCTGAGCAGCTTTCATATATCAATCAAGCCTTTCCTCTGGTTCCACTCATTACCATGGCTACTTCTCTTTTAGTTAAGCGTTCCTTTCTCTTTCATGCGGATTGCTAACTGGAATGTTAGAGGGCTTGGTGACTCTGACAAATGCTCTTTGGTCAAAGATGCACTACTTGCTAGTCGCCCGAGTGTTGTTTGCCTGCAGGAGACTAAATTGCAGGTTGTGGACACGTTCAAGGCAGCCTCCGTCCTCCCCACGGCTCAAAAATCCTTCGTACACATGCCGGCCAATGGAACAGCTGGAGGCTTGCTCTTGGCCTGGGATGACAATGTCGTCTCAGGCTTGGAGATTTTGAAGCACAGGTTCACTATAACTGTCAGTTTCCAGTCCAGAAGCAATGACGACAGCTTCGTCCTCTCCACGGTGTATGCCCCGTGCGACGACGCTGAGAGAGATGAGTTCTTTGCAGTAATGAACCACGCAGCAGAGCAAGTAACAGGGCCCTGGATCGTCATCAGGGACTTCAACATGTACAGGTTTGAGCACGAAAAGTCACAAGGTAAGAAGAATTGGGCCTTGATGAACAGGTTCAACACATGGATCAGAGACCATGCTCTTGACGATATTGAAGTTGCCAACAGAAGCTTTACCTGGTCCAACAAGAGATCAGAGCCAACCCTGGTAAAGCTCGACAGGGTGCTTGTCAACGCAGACTGGAACCTAGGATTCATCAACACCTCTGCTGCTGCCCTTTCTGCTACAACCTCAGACCACGTGCTCATTGGTGTGGATTTCTCAACGGAGGCACCCAAAAGCTGTTTCTTCCGTTTTGAAAACCACTGGCTGCACATTCCAGAGGTCCGAAATCTGATAACGCAGAGCTGGGAAAGAGGAACCAGACAGCTCGCGTCAGCCGCCACTTTGATCAGTTTCAAACTAAGAAGGACAAGAGCTGCTATCAGGGTCTGGGAACGCAAGAAATCACCCATGCAAGAGATTCTAGCCAACTGCAATCATGTGGTTCAGTACCTTGACTCCGTGGAGGAGCGAAGGCATTTATCCAAGCTGGAGGCCTCTATCAGGAACCATGCCAACTCAAAAGCCCAGCAAATAATTCTGTGGCAGACCAGCTTTTGGAGGAGAAGAGCCAAAATAAGAGGGTGCACTCCGGGAGACGAGAACACCAAGTTTTTCCACGCAGCCGCCAACTGTCAGCACAGAAAAAACAGGATCAAACTGCTGATTAAGGATGACACATAGTTTTACAGAGATCAGGACAAGCTTCAAATTGCCACTCAGTTCTTCACCGACATCTTTGGCACACAATCTGTGTCATTCCCAACTTTGGACCCCGGAAGCTTATACGACCAGACTGATCTAAGCGCTTTGGAAGTGCCGTTCACCTGGGCTGAAATTGCAACAGTAATACAGAAAGCTCCGAGTAATAAGAGCCCGGGGCCCGACGGCTTCACTAATGAATTCTACAAGAGCTTTTCCGGGCTACTAAAGGAGGACTTAATGCGGTTTTTTCAAGCTTTCTATGACCATTGCAGTGATCTGAGCGGCATCAACACTGCCAATATTGTGCTGCTTCCAAAGAAAGAGAACCCAACAGATATTCGGGATTTCAGGCCCATTGCTTTGGTCCACAGTATACCCAAGCTTACAACGAAGGTTTTAGCAGTCCGGCTTCAAAGACTCATCCCGAGCCTCATACACCCTCTACAATCTGGTTTTCTGCCTGGAAGATGCATAGCCGAAAATTTTGCTTTGGCAGCCGAGCTGGTTCAGCAGGCAAAGAAGAGGAAAAAGCCACTGCTAGTGCTCAAGTTAGATTTTTAGAAAGCTTTTGACAGTGTCAGTTGGGATGCTCTGAAGCTCATCCTTACAGCCAGAGGTTTTGGGAGCAGATGGGTCAGATGGATACACGACATCCTATCAACTAGTTCGTCCAGGATAGTAATCAATGGATCTGCCGGAGAGAAAATCATTTTAAGAAGTGGTCTAAGGCAAGGGGATGCCCTCTCTCCCTACCTCTTCATCCTGGCAGCCGACGTTTTGCAACAGCTCTGCAAAAGGGAACACCAAGCGGGGAACCTCAAACATCCACTTGGGGGTGATGGCCCCTTCCCGATCCTGCAGTATGCGGACGACACATTGATCTTAATGCAAGGGGACATCCAGCAAGCACGGGTTATCAAACGGATTCTACAAGCTTTCAGTGATTTCACGGGACTTAAGATCATTTATCACAAGAGCACTATCATGCCAGTATGCCTTGACGAACAGACTTGTCAAAGTATTGCGGATATTCTACAATGTCAGGTTTCGGCTTTCCCGTGCACGTACTTGGGATTACCCCTCTCTCTCAACAAGATCATGCATGGACTGTTGATGCCGGTGATTCACAAAGTGGACAAGCGACTGTCTGGCTGGCTTGCAACTTTTCTGTCTTGGGGGGCCGCCTCACCTTGGTCAACGCAGTCTTGGCAGCGATCCCCAACTACTTCATGAGCTATTTTCTATGGCCACAACAATCGCTAGACAAGGTCGAGCAAATCCTAAGGGGCTTCTTATGGCAAGGAAAAAACCAGGTCAAAGGAGGGCAATGCCTTGTCGCTTGGGAGATGGTCACGTTGCCAAAAGAGCACGGAGGATTGGGGGTAAGAGACATTGCAGCACATAACAGGGCCCTCGTCTGCAAGTTCATGGCAAGGATCTTGCAACAGCGCGACGTGCCATGCTACAATTGGTTTGCACACGCATATTGTCACAAGGAAATCTCCTGGTCTCCACAAAATCGGGACACAGCTATCTGGAGAGGTTTCAGGTCCACCTTGCGTATGGTTATCGATGCTACCAAATGCAAGGTTGGGGACGGACAGGGCACTGCTTTCTGGCATGACCACTGGCTCGAATGTGGTCGACTCATGACATGCTTCCCGACTCTTTTCTCCTTCTCCATGTCCAAGTTCTGCACAGTGGCTTCCCAGTTCAGAGACGGACAATGGAACATTCAACTACATCCAAACCTTTCTTCCATAGCAACACAGGAGCTTCACGACATGTTTGAGTTACTGAATAATGTTCAGCTACACGAAGGTACGCCAGACGCAAGAGAGCCTCTTTTGGGACACAAATCTGTTACCACCGCATACTTCTACCGGCTGTTCACTTTTAGAGGAAAGCTTTGTCCGTCAGCCAAGTATATCTGGGACAGGATCATACCACACAAGCACCGTGTTTTCTTGTGGATTGCCCTTCAGGACAGGCACAACACTCGCGACAATATGCTAAAAAAGCATTGGGACAGACTGGTATCACATAACGGGTGTGATCTATGCCCGGCCGCGGAGACAATGAACCACATCTTGCTACGTTGCAAGCTAGCGCAATCCCTATGGTCCAAGCTAGGGATGCAAGACCTTGCCGCATCATCCATCGAAGCAGGAGACCTCTTGTGTTCGCAGCAGTCGCGGGCTCGACACGGCACTAAGTGGCATGTTCTATTCACAGCATGCGCAGTCGCCCTTTGGAACGCCAGGAATGATCGGGTGTTTCATGGGTCCTTTTGGAATGAGAGGCAACTATACAGCAAGGTCGCCGAGCTAATCAGGCTATGGAGCCTGCGCGCTAAACCGCACGATAGATATAGCTTTTCTCCCTGGGCAAATGCACTTGCTCCTATTTAGCCTTTTCAGTTTTCGCCTCTCCTCTTCCAACCTTCTACTTTGTATCCTTTTTCAGGTCTGGTGATGGCCTGCTGCACAAAGTGTGCGGCGTTAACATCACCTTCATGTAAATGACTCCGGTCATTCGGGTATCTTACTCGTTTTGAATGCATAAGGTAGAAAATGCTCTACCTTTTTATTCAAAAAAATACTTGGAGTAAGTGAGGGATCAGGTGTCCCAGTCGAACCCATGTAACCCGGGCCTTGTATAAAGGTACTGTGGGGTAGCCAAAATATACTGCACAAAGCCGATAGTCTAGACATAAGATCAAGAAGGGGACGATTCGGACACGTATGGCTGGGAGGTCCGGACCGACCATGACAGGACGGTTGAGATGTGTTTGATAGCCTTGATGGGCTTGTCGTTGTGTCAACTTAGTACTCCTCACTGATAAGAAGCTACTCCTTGAGTACTTGAGCAGCGGCTATGTGAGGAACTCTAGGCCTCCGGGGCTCCATCCATGAGCAAAACTGAAAGCTTCATTTGTTGGTTGCTCCAACAGTCTGGCCCGAAAGATGCAACGCAACTTGGCATGTGGATGGATGCCGGCGACAGCGAGCAAGAGCCGCCCGTTCCTCAGGGTCCAGCACGTGATGAGATGATGGATCGATCACGAGGGTCAACTAGCAAGCTCTCGTCAGGCATCAAATGCTAGCTGCTACTACAACGGTACTTTAATCCGTCCGGCCCCTGCATGCAGTTGATCGTTACCCCAACCATCCATACGGTTCCGTATTAATACCTCCGCCGTGCATGCATGCATGCATGGCCCAGAATCCAGATACCCACGTAATTAAATCTCGCCGGGAACCAAGCTCCCGTCTCGAAGGGAGCACTCCGTAACGGCTACTCACCGGCACCGCGGGCCGGGCGACCTCGATCCCTCTGACCTGACCACCGGCTTTGATTTCTTTTAGCGCGCTCAGGTTCAGAGCCACAAGGTAGCACCCGATGCCTGCTTGCTTTTCTGTTACTGCTGCGAGATTCTTGGCCGGGTCAATTAGTTTACCTCACGCGGCTCAAGGCGAGATCGATCTTGCAGTTGAGAAGCAAAGTCCACCACCACCTGCTGGTCCTGGAGGCCAACATAGAAGTACTGAAGAATTCACTAATCAGGTAGCAGTAGTAGAGCAGATTGTTGTAAAAGAAACCACGGCTCCGGCCACGTCGATCGGTCCATCTCGTATTCTCGTGGCGAAACCGAAGACGATCGATGGAGCTGTGTCCGTTTTTAACAAGGAAGAGCAAGCTAGGCACCACTGCACTGCCTCTGCATGCAGCCAAGTTGATGGGCGGTGGATAAGTACGTACAGTTTTGTGTACTGCTCCGGCAAATTATATGCTGTCACATCGCCGGGCTCCACTGCTTCAAGGCGGGCTCCTCCTGCACAGCGCGCAGCCCACGGGCAGATACACATTTTTGTCGGTAGAATGGAACGAGCTGCATACTGGTCGAGCAAATAGTACACATTTTTGTCGGTAGAAGGAAAGGAGTAGCAGCAGAGTGCTGGTCGAGCACCAAGTCTGTCTGCCAGTGCCAGATAGTTCCTTCAGCCACCAAGTTCAGTCTCGCTCCTGTTTGAAGTCGTGCAAACCATCCAGAGGAAGAAAACACAGAAAATTGGAGAGTACTGTACGCCAATACGCCAATACGGCTGGAGGGAGGAGCATATTTCTTTTCCTGGCCGTCTCGTGCAGCGGCACTACGTTCAGTCGTTTCTGCTGGATTACGCGCTCGTCTCGCAGCCAACGGCTAACCCGTCCGTCGATCCATCTATCTACGAATCTTATCTACCCATGTGCAGACCAGCAGATGTGCTGTAGCGCCGTGTGACTGAGCGAGTGATATGATCACTGCAACGGCAACCGGCAACGGCAACGGCCTCTTTCACCACCAACCAACGTATCTGCGGCACATGCCGTTTTGTCATGTCACGGCCATGCTAATATCAGGTCTACATCACGCACCACAAGTGCATGCAATGCAAGGCTGTACTGCCGTAAAACCGGTGCCCTACCTGAATTAAAGGGCTGTTTGGTTCTAGGTCTAGGAGTGCTACACATTTGCCATATAATATTGTCAAGCTTGTCTAAGGTTAGTTCTTCAAAATAAGAGCCATAAGTTGGCAAGCCTAAGTGAATCTTGCTACACTTTTTGTGTGTATGTGATGTGGGATCATAGTGTGGCTTGCTTAAGATGTGGCTTGAACCAAACACACACCTAAGTTGATTAAACTTGCCTAACTTTAGATGTGGCAAGCTTTGGCAAACTTAGTCTCAAACCAAACAGCCCCTAAATTGGATGCAACGCCTACATCTCAAGACTTGGTTCTCTGCTTCTGCTTCTGCTGCTTCTTTCTTTCATTTTTGTCGAAAGACAAGGAAGATGCCGGTGTACTTGATGTATCGCAGAGTCCCAATCGACTGCATCTTGAAAGATGCCGTACTTTACGGAATGAGTGAAAGAGAGAGAGAGAGAGTACTGGTAGCAGTGAGATTTTCTGTTCTTGCGAGACGGCTCGATCGGTCAATTAGTTTAGGTCACGCGATTCGAGGATAGATCTTGCAGCAAGCTAGTGGCAAAGTCCACCATATGGTGCTCTGATCAGACAATAAGCTGAAGGACAGCGAGCACCTGATGCCCCACCTCAGTAAATTCAGTTATCCACAATTAAGCTGATATTCACTTAACACTACATTCAATTCATCACAATTATTCCGTTCAACTGTTGAAATTGAGGAGTATTGAAACCCTAATTCTTAAATTGAGATTCATATAGAGGAAAGACTATAGCTACACTAGCAAAATCACTCAAAGTGTTCAACTACACTAGCAAAATCACTCAATTTGTACAACTACACTAGCAAAATCACTAAATTTGTACAACTACACTAGCATAATCAAAAAGAAAATTTTGGAAACACTCACTCCACGCCGCCGAGTCCGGATGTGAAGTGGTGGCTCCGCCCTGGATTGGCCTTCCAGACCTGGGCCAGTTTGGCGGCCGCACGTGCCTCAATGTCGTCGGACTTGAAGATGTTGCCATCCTCGCCGCGCTCATCTCCGCCGACGCCGGCGGATCGAGAGGCGCCAAACGTACCAGGGAGCGCCGTCGGAGAGCGACGAAGGACGGGGCGGCCACCAGCATCGGCGATGGAGAGGTCGCGGTCGTCCCTACCGTCACCGGACGCGCCTCCGTCGTCAACGCCGCCGCCGCCACCGCTGGTCGCCATGCGGGAAGTGAGGTAGGACGACTAGATGCGATCTGGGGGAAATGGCTGGGTCGGGCCGGCTCGTTAGGTCATGTGCGACGCCGTCTAACGGCGGGCGTGACGGGCGTCGTCTCCCCCTGTCCACGTGGCGCCTGACATTGGGGCCAACCGGTCAGTTTTTCACTCAGACGCGCCAAACCGTGCGATCAGTGTTTTTTGAAAACTGTCGGCGCAAAGGTGGTGGTTTATTGAAAAAAAAAACGAAAGCTGGTGGTTTTCTGTTTTAGCGTCCCCATATGCGGTGGTTTTTTGCAATTTACTCAGGCTGATCCGGCATCAGAAGGAGTAGTTGACGTATCACATGTACTAACCCGATCGAGTGCATCTTGAAAGGCGCCGTGCTTCACGGAATGAGGGAGTGAGAGACAGAAATGTACCACAGCAGTAAAAAAGAAGAAGGTAATTTTAGCAGTAAGTTTTTCTGTTCTTGGGAGATGGCTCGATGGGTCAATTAGTTTAGTCCACACGATTCGAGGATAGATCTCGCAAAAGGTCAATGGCAAAATCCACCACATGTTCCTCTGATAGTAAGTCTTATCAGAGGCCGGTGTGTCTGGTGACACAAAACCAACCAAACCTTCGTTGCTCCTGCACAGATCACGTCGACTTGGATCGAGCTGGTTTCGATCCCGGGGTACACCCAACCCCGCCATCGTCATTTCTTTTTCTCAAAAAAAAAAGAGAAGAAAACCACGCGCAATTTGATCGGACAATAAGCTGAAGGACACCAAGCACGAAAGCACCTGATGACCTATATTCCTCCCCGGACCCTGAAGCTAGGGATGGACGGGCCTTGCGAGAGCAGATCTTTTGGCCAGATTAATCAGCCCGAGAGATTCTTCAAATTTCCATTCATAAAGAAACGGAAGCGAATCATTAGGGTGATCGAGCAAGGCAGGCGAGCACGGCCGGGTTGATGAGCGGTAGCTGCTGAGTAGGGCTCCATCCTGCTCCAGCGAGCAACCGTACGCTCATCATCACAGACAGTTTCGATGCAGATCACAGGCCTCCGCTCCTTTTGTGTCTTTTCTTTTTCGGGGAAGCAGCTGGGCTTACAGCTGCTTTCGCGTCGCCGCTCTTGGCGCGGACATACATTTGTGTCGGTAGAACGAACGGGGGTGCTGGCGGAGCACCCAAGTCCGTCTGCCAGACGATAGAATCTAGCCATGTTCAGTCAGTGCGCTCCCTTTTCTTCTTCAGGTTTGGCCTCCGCTGGCGATTCGAACAATTCCGGTCGTAGGAGGAGACCACCAACATGTTAGCAATAGCGGCAGTCCATGTGAGTGACACAGTGAAATCCATGTGAGAACTGCAGCGGCCTCTTTCACCCCGAAGGAGCATTTCTTCACATGCCATTTTGTCACGGCCATGCTAACAGCAGCCGGCCCAAAGAAACAAAAACTGCCCAGACTGTCCTGCAGTGCCCGCCCCATCACGCACCACCGCACCTGCAAAGCTGCAGCAAATTGGATTCAGCGCCAGCATCTGAAGACACTCAACCGCAGAAAAACAAAAAAGCATCTGAAGACACTCTTTTAAATTGGTTCGCTTACTTTTTATAAAGAGAAGATCAACTTGAAGCTCATCTGGCATGTGTACTTAACATATCGCGAATTAACCCGATCTGCATCTCAAAACGATTCTGCAGCTGTATTCAGCAGCTGAGCTGAGGCATCTGGTTACTTAATTCCAAGAAAAATAATGTGAGGATCGCACGGCCAACTTGGCCTTAATCTTCTCCCCAATCCATGCGCCCCCACTACCATCGTGTCGGCAGCCATATCACCCGATCATGGTCAACACTAACCCAGACCAGCCAGTCTGTTACCATCTTCCCTTCCCATCTCGCCTCCTCACACAGCTCCAAAACCCCCAGCTCCATTCCCATCCCCAGTTATATATCACATCACCTTCCCCTGCTTTCAGCACTCCTCCACACTCTTAAGCTAAGCTAAGCAAGCCAGCATCTCGATCTACTCTTCCTCCAGCAATGGCGTCGTCCAGGAGAGCCCTCATCCTGCTGGCCGTCGTGCTGGCGGCGGTGCCGGCGGCGCTGAGCCAGAAGACGACGGCCCCGGCGCCCGAGGCGGCGCCCGAGACGCCGGAGGCGCCTGCGGCGGGGACGACGCCCAAGGCGGCGGCGGCGCCGAACGTGACGGCGGTGCTGGAGAAGGCCGGGCAGTACACCAAGTTCATCCGGCTGATGGCGTCGACGCAGCAGGACACGCAGCTGAACGCGCAGGCCAACGACTCGGACACGGGCTTCACGGTGTTCGCCCCCACCGACAGCGCCTTCAACAGCCTCAAGCCGGGCACCCTCAACTCGCTCTCGCAGCAGGACCAGGTGACGCTGGTGCAGGCCCACATCGTCCCCACCTTCTACTCCATGGAGTCCTTCGAGACCGCCAGCAACCCCGTCCGCACCCAGGCCTCCGGCACCGACGGGCCCTGCACCGTCAACGTCACCGCCACCAGCAACAGCGCCGTCAACGTCTCCACGGGGATCGTCCACACCACCGTCGGCGCCGCGCTGCGCGCCACCAGGCCGCTCGCCGTCTACTCCGTCGACAAGGTGCTGCTGCCCATGGACCTCTTCGGCCCCAAGCCGCCCGCCTCCGCGCCGCCGGCCCACGGCAAGAAGCCCTCGTCGGCCAAGGGGGCAGCCAAGGCGCCCTCGGGCGACGACGAGGACGAGGAGGAGGCCCCGCCCGCCGGAGCCGCCGCCGCCGTCGGCGCCGGCTGGAGGAGCCTGGTCGCCGTGGTGGCCGCCGCCACCGCCGCGTGCCTCTTGTAAGATGAAGAAAAATGGAGCTCGGAGGATCATGGTTGTTCATGAGACCGACAGATCGATGGAGACTAGCTGCGTGCGTGCATGTTGTGCATGGATTTGGATAGGTTACTACTAGTAGTTCTTGGTGGCTGCTGCTTCTCTTCTTTCTTTTGTTAAATGTTCAGTTTTGCTGCTCCTTTTCTTCTTCTCTTGTTATATTGAACCGGCGAGAAAGTTTGGGCTGAAATGTGATGAAATGTTTCACTGTTGAATTAAGCCGTCGTTGGATGATTAAATTCTACTAGCACTGCATTTTATCTTCAGCTATTTAGCCGTTAATTTATGTCTGAATCCGGTTGTCGGTGGTGAAAACGAACACTTAATACTCTCACGAGGCAACCTTTTTCTGTTGTGGAAAAATTGAAGCCACAAGTAGATCTTCCATCGATCTGGAAGACTGTAAAGGAAAATGAGATTTGGTGCTGCTATGTCTTTTTATTAGAGAGAAGAAACTTTTTTAGGGCAACTTGGTGCCAATGGTTGTTTTTTAAGAGCAACTTGGTGTCAGTAGCTGACTAGATGGATCTGAGCATTTATCAATCCAGATACTCCAGCAGGGACTGGACAAACTAAGCCTGCTTGTATCTGGATCAGAAGATGGGCTTGGTCTGGGCCCTGTCTCATCATGCTTGGTGGTTGGATCCTGTGTTTGTGGCCATTGAATTCTATCACGGGCTAACTCTCTTCTTCTTCCTTTTTTGCGAAATAACGGGCTAGCACAGCCAGGCCTCCTAGTGTAAATGCAGCTAGCCTAAACAAAGTGTAAATGCAGCTACAGTACAGAGCTGTGGGCTCCGTACAATGCAAGGTGCTTACGAGAGGTGCTTGAAGAAATAAAACATGCTTTCTTTAAGCACCGGTGCTTATTTATACATGATAGACGCTTAATTAGGCGTCTCTCCTATAGAAATAGACACTGGTGCTTTAGAAAAATCCGGTTTATTTTTCTAAGCACCCCTAAGCACCTAGCATTCCCCTAAAAAAAACGAGGGCATGTTTTCCTTACAAAGGTAAAAAGACCTAAGGGCGTGTACAATGGCACTATCTTAGGAGTGCCACGTAGAAAAAACATTAAGATGGAGGGAGAGATGATCTCTTATGTGACGCCCCCGATTTGACCGTACACTAATCATGCACGCAAATGTGTACGATCACGATCAGGGACTCACGGGAAGATATCACAACACAACTCTACAACATAAATAAGTCATACAAGCATTATAATACAAGCCAGGGGCCTCGAGGGCTCGAATACAAGTGCTCGATCATAGACGAGTCAGCGGAAGCAACAATATCTGAGTACAGACATAAGTTCAACAAGTTTGCCTTAAGAAGGCTAGCACAGAAGTAGCAACGATCGAAAAGGCAAGGCCTCCTGCCTGGGACCTCCTAACTACTCCTGGTCGTCGTCAGCGGCCTGCACGTAGTAGTAGGCACCTCCAGTGTCGTAGGTGTCGTCGTCGACGGTGGCGTCTGGCTCCTGGACTCCAGCATCTGGTTGCGACAACCAGATAGAAAGGAAAGGGGAAAAGAGGGAGAGAAGCAACCGTGAGTACTCATCCAAAGTACTCGCAAGCAAGGAGCTACACTACATATGCATGGGTATATGTGTAAAGGGGCATATCAGTGGACTGAACTGCAGAATGCCAGAATAAAAGGGGGATAGCTAGTCCTGTCGAAGACTACGCTTCTGGCATCTCCATCTTGCAGCATGTAGAAGAGAGTAGATTGAAGTCCTCCAAGTAGCATCGCATAGCATAATCCTACCCGGCGATCCCCTCCTCGTCGCCCTGTTAGAGAGCGATCACCGGGTTGTATCTGGCACTTGGAAGGGTGTATTTTATTCAGTATCCAGTTCTAGTTGTCATAAGGTCAAGGTACAACTCCGGGTCGTCCTTTTACCGAGGGACACGGCTATTCGAATAGATAAACTTCCCTGCAGGGGTGCACCACATAACCCAACACGCTCGATCCCATTTGGCCGGACACACTTTTCTGGGTCATGCCCGGCCTCGTAAGATCAACACGTCGCAGCCCCACCTAGGCTCAACAGAGAGGTCAGCACGCCGGTCTAAACCTATGCGCGCAGGGGTCTGGGCCCATCGCCCTATGCACACCTGCACGTTGCGAACGCGGCCGCGAGCAGACCTAGCAACCCACACGATCACGGCGGTTACGTCAAAGCGGTCCAACACGGCGCGCGCCACTCAGTCGCTGACGTCAAAAGAGCTTCGGCTGATACCACGACGTCGGGATACCCATAACTACTCCCACGTAGATGGTTAGTGCGTATAGACCAAATGGCCAGACTCAGATCAAATACCAAGATCTCGTTAAGCGTGTTAAGTATCCGCGAACGCCGACCAGGGCCAGGCCCACCTCTCACCTAGGCGGTCTCAACCTGCCCTGTCGCTCCGCCACAAAGATCCACTTGCGGGTACTCCTACGAGCCGACCCGACTTTAATCATCACATGTGTCATGTATATAGTATATAAGTATATACCCGTGATCACCGCCCAGGTGATCACGGCCCGATAGTATAGCACAGCAGACGGACAAGAATGTAGGGCCACTGATGGAAATCTAGCATCCTATACTAAGCATGTAGGATTGCAGGTAAAGGTAACAACAGTAGTAGCAAGGATAGGCTATGCATCAGAATAGGATATCGAAAGCAGTAACATGCTACACTACTCTAATGCAAGTAGTAGAGAGTAGAGTAGGCGATATCTGGTGATCAAGGGGGGGGCTTGCCTGGTTGCTCTGGCAAGTAGGAGGGGTCGTCGACTCCGTAGTCGAACTGGGCAGCAGCAGTGTCGGTCTCGTAGTCTACCGGAGAGAAGAGGGGGAAGAAACAGTAAATACAATGCAAACATAAGCATGACGATGCGTGACATGACAATGAGCGGTGCTAGGTGTGTCCTAACGCGACAGTAGGTGGTACCGGCGAAGGGGGGAACATCCGGGAAGTATTCCCGATGTTTCGCGTTTTCGGACAGACGGACCGGAGGGGGAAAGTTGCTAGTTCGATAGGTTAGGGAGGTGTGGTGGACGAACGGACTGCGTATTCGGATTCGTCTCGTCGTTCTGAGCAACTTTCATGTTGAAAATATTTTAATCCGAGTTACGGATTAAAAGATATGATTTTCTAAAGATTTTATTAATTTCTGGAATTTAATTAATTATTTAATTTAATTCGAAATTTGGATTTATGACATCAGCATGATGTCATGCTGACATCAGCAGTCAACAGGGGTTGACTAAGTCAACTGACATGTGGGTCCAGTGGGACCCACCTGTCATTCACTGTTTAGGTTAATTAGTGTTTAATTAAATAATTATTATTTAATTAAATTAAACAGGATTAATTAACTTAATTAATTTAGTTAATTAATTAATTAATTAAATTATTTTTATTTTTATTTTCTTTATTTATTTATTATTTTATTAATTAATTATTATTATTATTACTAATTTATTTTATTTATTATTTTAATTTTAATTTTAATTTAATTTTTTTTATTTTGTAAACGTTCTGGGGCGCTGGGGCCCGTTTGTCATTAGGGCCAGGGGTGTCGGGCCCAGTGGCCAGTGGCTCTGGGGGGGGGGATGGCCCACTAGGCAGTGGCCCATAGGCCAAAGTGGTTCGGGCGCAACGGGCGCCGGGCGTCGGGCGTCCGCCCGAACGGGACTGGCGAGGGGGCGCGGCGGACGAAGGCCGTCGGGGCGCGGCGAGGCGAGGCTCGCCGGCCGGCCGCGGCAGGCGGAGGGGGGGGGGCGAGCGACGGCGTGCGGCGGCTTGGCCGGAGCAGAGCCGCAGCAGGGGACGGGCAGCGGCGGCCACGGGCGCGTACGGGGGCGAGGGTGCCGGCGAAGCCAGAGGCCAACGCCGGTGGGTGGGGGCAACGGCGGTGCAGTGCGCGCGCACGGAGGAGAGAGGAGGAGAGGGGGCGGGCGACGGAGGCCGGTGGCCTCACCGTGGGTTGCAGGGTCACGGCAGTGGGGGTCGAGGGGGATGGCGAGGACGGCGGCGTAGGGGAGGCAGTCCGGCGGAGGAGAGCGCTCCGGCGAGGCGCGACGAGGCGGAGGAGCTCCGGTCGTGGAGGAGGACGAAGACGGGCGGCGCGGCGCCGTGGACGGAGTGCGCGCGGAGCTCGGGGAAGACGTCGCGGTGAACGAGGGAGAGGAAGGAGGCCGGGAGGTGCGACGCCGGCGAGGTGGCGCCGCGGTGGAGGACCGAGGCGCGGTGGGGCGGCGATGCACGTCGAGGGGAGGGGGGTCGGGGCGCCGTTTTCCCGATCCAGATCGAGGGCAGAGGGAGGAGTGAGTGGGGGGGGGCGAGTGGGGAATGGGTGCGGGGCTAGGGTTTCCTGGGGTGGGGATAGGGGAGAGCAGTTGGGCCAGGGTGGAGCTGGGCCTTTCGGCCGGGGGGGGGGGAATGGTGCTGGCCGGCTGGGCCTGGGGTTGGCCCAGTTGGGCCAGGTCCAGTGGGGGGGGGGCTTTTGTTCCCTTTTTTGTTCTGTTTTCTGTTTTGTTTTGCATTTTCTTTTATTTATTTTCTTTCACCTTTTAATCCATTTTAAAATACTTAGGCATTTTCTAAAAAGGAGTTTTCTCCACAATAATTACCAGTGTATTATTTGGCACCCACCGAACATTTTTGTTTAAATTTTTGAAAACTTTTATTTTCCACTTTAATTTTATTTGAAGTTTGAATTAGGAGTTTGAAAGAAATGTGATTCCAATGTGATCAAGCCCTGTTTAGCAACGTGATTAGCTTAATCACAGAGAGTTACTGTAGCATGATTCTCGGGGTGTTACAAATCTCCTCCACTACAAGAAATCTCGTCCCGAGATTTAATAGGGGAGTAAGGGGGAAAGGTTTGGTAACGAATCTAGCGGGTCTTCTCATCCTGGCTTGCACTTCTAGAAGAGGTTGGTCCAATACATTGATGTCTTCATTTCTCTGCTTCGGTCATCATGATGAAGTCAGCGTCCTTTCTTCAGGAACTCCATCGTACTTACGAAAGAATAAGGGGTGGGCATTCTGGGAGAACGGGCCTCGACAAGGTTGTCTATCGGGTCGACAACATCGAGGAAGGTGGCGAAAGGTAACCCTCGAATCGAAACTTAGGAAAATTTCGAGAGCAAAGTAAGGAGGTAACCTGGGAAGTTTCGAGCGGGCAAGCAATCGTTCGATGCCTGTTATAGGGCGTGAAAGGGTCAAAGCAACGAGAATAAGTATTGTGTCCGATATCAGACCTGAAGGTGGCTCGTGAATTACATACGAGGCCAGGTGCGAGGAACAACCTTGGAAACAGGGGGTGTACATAAGAGTCAGGTTTCGATCCTGTGGAACTGTGGGTTATGGGCCCACCATGTGGGTTAAAAGTAGGAAGGGCGGTGACATCTTGCACGATCATGATAGTAAGGCATGGCAGAGGGTAGCCTGTCAGTTATATGTCAGCAACATCGTCGGTACCAAGGGCGAGGGACGAAGAGAACCATTTTCCTGCTCGTTGAAACGAGGCGGACCATTAGGCAAAGTTCTCGTCCATCGGTGGTTACCGAAATGTCACCAACAATAATAACAGGGTCTTACTGACAGAGTTGTACACCGAGGTGTTTACATAAGCAGGAGAATATTACTGCTTAGATCATATAGTTCACCAGAAAGGTTAAACCAAACAATGGAAAGGAAAATATGATTATCAGATTAAACAGAAGAATGGAAAGGAAAATGTGTTTAAACACATATTTCAAGGTTATATCCTTCCCAAGGACAAGCTGAGCATGATATTCATGACAGGATATAATGTAGAAAACTCTTTAGGTAGGGGAGAGAAATTTCATGACATTACCCATACAACGGTGTTTGGATAATTGAGCAGGAAACATTTAGCATTGGGCTTCAAATGTTCCTGTTGAAAATCGGAGTACCATAGACATGCTTCGAGATAGCATTGACATGGTCAATAGGTGAAGATCAGACTTTGGAAACAAAAAGGTTCCATCAGGAACAACTTATAGAATAAGTCTTACAATTTCCTCATGGAAGAACGGCTAACCTTGCTAAAAGGGAAACTTATAACAATAGGTCCTCCCGCCAGGTGTGCTGGGTATCATCACCTTACCGGGTCATAAATAGGCCAATGTTATAACTCTTGGAAATATGTTCCAACCATCATATCTGACCGAGATTCAGATCTGATTGGTGTCAGGATAACTCAGACTTAGGAGGCCTGAGAAGAAAAGTGCAACACCAATTGTCGAAACGACATCGAAGATTCTCGGGAGATGAACTATGGATGCGAGTTCCGGACAAGGGTTCACCATTACATCAAGAAGAGGTGAGGAGGTGACTGATTGACTCAGCGACAATCCATTGAGATTTCCAAAAGATGGATTTCCACCACTATGTGAACAAGGAGATAACATTAGCTATATCGAATGACTTAATGATGTATGCTCGAGGAAAACATACACAGTTAAACATTGGTTGAAATGTGCACCCGAAATATGGGCTAGGTAGCACAATCAATGTTCGAATGATGATTCATTAAGCCATAGACGTAGAATGAAACTATAGACCAATAACTTCAAAGCAATAGGGTTGCTAGAAGTTTAGAATTTACACATCACAGACCATTGGTCGGTATTCCTTTTAGAAACAACACGGGGACCAAGAAAGAATGGTGATGGGGAGAAGTATCACTGTACCAAGATGTCATACGAGGTGGTGAAATTCTTACGACATACTTGACATAAAAGATTGGTAATACTCCAGGGTAGAACATATCATAAGCTAGATAGCAAAGAAATCAAGGTACAACACAAAACACGAACAAGTTTGTGTTGAATGGAAGGCAATAAAATGGTCGATGATACAACAAATCATCGAGGGCAAGGATGGTATTTCTCATCCAGAATTCGATAGATATCTTGGAAGAGCTCAGAATGTTGATGATGATCACGACAATTTGTTGCGAGAATTTATGAAGAGGTAATCAATCGGCGATGACATCAAGTCAAAGGAATGATGAAGCGAAAAGTTATTGGAACCAGGGGTACGACACAAACTTGAAATCAAGCTTGTTGTTCAAGGCGAACTAATATGATGAGGAAGATCAATGTAAGCTTAGCTCATCGTCAAAAATTGTGCTTCGAGAAGAAGGACCATGTGGCACAGTTATAATTTAGCACGATAACGATATAGCCGATAAGGCCAGGAATGACTTGAAGGTTTATTAAACTCGTAAGCAACAAGAATTACTTAGAGTTATTGAATCGGAGTGCGGAATCGATTCACTTTTCGGTGTTCCCGAGTGACTAATAACTCAGAGCCCGTGGAAAATTGGAATCAGTGAGAATGTAGCACTTGATGAAGAACTCATAAGAAGTTATGTTGTTTCGTGATGATCTCGAGATACCAGGGGGTAATACTCGACGACAGATCAAAGTAGAGGTTGGACTGTGGTATTGTTCTGTAGAAGACAAGTGCTTAAACTTGCACAGGAAATGGTATTTAAAGGAGAGCATGGTCGGAACCACGATTGCAAAAAGCTAGATCCCAGATATAAAATGAACTTATACCAAAGGAATAATTAATTTAAGAGAAGCTTTAATGATAAGATCTACATCGTGTCCATGGGCATGAACACAAAGTTCAAGGTCGACTCCCACTTCTCCAATGCATAACCTTTCATTCACTTCTCACTTTCAAAGAAGTTGTAGTGTTGAGATTTTATCTGGCAAAATACCAGAAGAGTATGACTCGTGAAAACTTTCGAGTTCACACATATTAAGGAAGGCATATGTTCAACCCATCGGGGTATCGTGAAAACATATACCACAAGCTTCAATAGTAAATATCACCAGCTCGAAAATAGAGCATGGTTGAGAAAGCAGAGGATACAATTTACCAAAGGCTTTATATATCCGTGGAAAGGCTCACAAGGTTATTTGAATATGGAGGACACTGTCGGATAAAATCCAACAAAGGAACCGATGGTCCACAAGGGATCTGATGTGAGCATCGGTACTCAACCAGAGGAAGAAGAATGCAAGGAGATCTGATTATAGAAACAACTGACTAACTCAAAAGCTCAAATGCAAAGGAATTATGAATTCCAAGACAAGGGATCAGAAGCAATGCTCTGATTAGGGATGGATAAGTTGAATAGCCTTAGGGGTACAATCGATGACGATTTGATTGGTCGAGATCCAGCTCATGTTAAAGATGTCTGAGCCGGAAGAATGAATTCTAGGATCTGATTGAGGATTGCGAGCATTCGCAACATATTGAATCAATGGACTCAAAAAGGTAATGACAAAGGGTGCCAATAAGATTTCGAGACTTATGGGATTAATCATAATGCTAGTAAGCAAGAATTTCAAGAGCAATAGGCTCCTGAGGATTTTCGGAAGATCGAATGGTATTCTGAACACTTTTGTGATATACTTGAATTCAACTGGGGATGAGCGGATACTCGGTAAGTGCGAGAATTATCCGTAGGGGTATTCAGGTGTCAAAGAACAGCATAGCAGTAAGCTCAAAGGATTCTTGGAACAACAAAGAGCATTACGGGGTATCTTGTAGTAACAAGATCAACTGGGAAACATTGTATGAATTGCGAGTATACGTGGTTACCCATAGGAGTTCATCGATGAAAGGGAATTGTAAAAGCGATGAACACAAGTTCTCGGGTTATCAGCGGAGAGTATCTTCAGGGTCTTCACGTGTAGCAGACGATCATCAGTAATAAGGGGCTCTCCGGGTGAAAGCAATAACGAGATCCTAATGTTAGATTTAGCAAAACTCACTTAACCCGAATAGAATAGAGATCAGAGTCCCAGAGTATAGACGAGGAATAAAAGATCCTAATACCACCCAATGGCGACGTGGGCCCGTAAGCCGCACAGCCATGTTAGTAAAAGTTTTGCAATGACTAGACTCGACTTCGGCCAAGGAGTTGGAAAGGGGGATTCCTACAGGCAGTCGGCTCTGATACCAACTTGTGACGCCCCCGATTTGACCGTACACTAATCATGCACGCAAATGTGTACGATCACGATCAGGGACTCACGGGAAGATATCACAACACAACTCTACAACATAAATAAGTCATACAAGCATTATAATACAAGCCAGGGGCCTCGAGGGCTCGAATACAAGTGCTCGATCATAGACGAGTCAGCGGAAGCAACAATATCTGAGTACAGACATAAGTTAAACAAGTTTGCCTTAAGAAGGCTAGCACAAAAGTAGCAACGATCGAAAAGGCAAGGCCTCCTGCCTGGGATCCTCCTAACTACTCCTGGTCATCGTCAGCGGCCTGCACGTAGTAGTAGGCACCTCCAGTGTCGTAGGTGTCGTCGTCGACGGTGGCGTCTGGCTCCTGGACTCCAGCATCTGGTTGCGACAACCAGATAGAAAGGAAAGGGGGAAAAGAGGGAGAGAAGCAACCGTGAGTACTCATCCAAAGTACTCGCAAGCAAGGAGCTACACTACATATGCATGGGTATATGTGTAAAGGGGCATATCAGTGGACTGAACTGCAGAATGCCAGAATAAAAGGGGGATAGCTAGTCCTGTCGAAGACTACGCTTCTGGTCATCTCCATCTTGCAGCATGTAGAAGAGAGTAGATTGAAGTCCTCCAAGTAGCATCGCATAGCATAATCCTACCCGGCGATCCCCTCCTCGTCGCCCTGTTAGAGAGCGATCACCGGGTTGTATCTGGCACTTGGAAGGGTGTATTTTATTCAGTATCCAGTTCTAGTTGTCATAAGGTCAAGGTACAACTCCGGGTCGTCCTTTTACCGAGGGACACGGCTATTCGAATAGATAAACTTCCCTGCAGGGGTGCACCACATAACCCAACACGCTCGATCCCATTTGGCCGGACACACTTTTCTGGGTCATGCCCGGCCTCGTAAGATCAACGCGTCGCAGCCCCACCTAGGCACAACAGAGAGGTCAGCACGCCGGTCTAACCTATGCGCGCAGGGGTCTGGGCCCATCGCCCTATGCACACCTGCACGTTGCGAACGCGGCCGCGAGCAGACCTAGCAACCCACACGATCACGGCGGTTACGTCAAAGCGGTCCAACACGGCGCGCGCCACTCAGTCGCTGACGTCAAAAGAGCTTCGGCTGATACCACGACGTCGGGATACCCATAACTACTCCCACGTAGATGGTTAGTGCGTATAGACCAAATGGCCAGACTCAGATCAAATACCAAGATCTCGTTAAGCGTGTTAAGTATCCGCGAACGCCGACCAGGGCCAGGCCCACCTCTCACCTAGGCGGTCTCAACCTGCCCTTTCGCTCCGCCACAAAGATCCACTTGCGGGTACTCCTACGAGCCGACTCGACTTTAATCATCACATGTGCCATGTATATAGTATATAAGTATATGCCCGTGTTCACCGCCCAGGTGATCACGGCCCGATAGTATAGCACAGCAGACGGACAAGAATGTAGGGCCACTGATGGAAATCTAGCATCCTAGACTAAGCATGTAGGATTGCAGGTAAAGGTAACAACAGTAGTAGCAAGGATAGGCTATGCATCAGGATAGGATATCGAAAGCAGTAACATGCTACACTACTCTAATGCAAGTAGTAGAGAGTAGAGTAGGCGATATCTGGTGATCAAGGGGGGGGCTTGCCTGGTTGCTCTGGCAAGTAGGAGGGGTCGTCAACTCCGTAGTCGAGCTGGGCAGCAGCAGTGTCGGTCTCGTAGTCTACCGGAGAGAAGAGGGGGAAGAAACAGTAAATACAATGCAAACATAAGCATGACGATGCGTGACATGACAATGAGCGGTGCTAGGTGTGACCTAACGCGACAGTAGGTGGTACCGGCGAAGGGGGGAACATCCGGGAAGTATTCCCGATGTTTCGCGTTTTCGGACAGACGGACCGGAGGGGGAAAGTTGCGAGTTCGATAGGTTAGGGAGGTGTGGTGGACGAACGGACTGCGTATTCGGATTCGTCTCGTCGTTCTGAGCAACTTTCATGTTGAAAATATTTTAATCCGAGTTACGGATTAAAAGATATGATTTTCTAAAGATTTTATTAATTTCTGGAATTTAATTAATTATTTAATTTAATTCGAAATTTGGATTTATGACATCAGCATGATGTCATGCTGACATCAGCAGTCAACAGGGGTTGACTAAGTCAACTGACATGTGGGTCCAGTGGGACCCACCTGTCATTCACTGTTTAGGTTAATTAGGGTTTAGCTAAATAATTATTATTTAATTAAATTAAACAGGATTAATTAACTTAATTAATTTAGTTAATTAATTAATTAATTAAAATTATTTTTATTTTTATTTTCTTTATTTATTTATTTATTTATTTTTATTAATTAATTATTATTATTATTACTAATTTATTTTATTTATTATTTTAATTTTTTTTATTTTTTTTTTGTAAACGTTCTGGGGCGCTGGGGCCCGTTTGTCATTGGGCCAGGGGTGTCGGGCCCAGTGGCCAGTGGCTCTGGGGGGGGGGGGATGGCCCACTAGGCAGTGGCCCATAGGCCAAAGTGGTTCGGGCGCAACGGGCGCCGGGCGTCGGGCGTCCGCCCGAACGGGACTGGCGAGGGGGCGCGGCGGACGAAGGCCGTCGGGGCGCGGCGAGGCGAGGCTCGCCGGCCGGCCGCGGCAGGCGGAGGGGGGGGGCGAGCGACGGCGTGCGGCGGCTTGGCCGGAGCAGAGCCGCAGCAGGGGACGGGCAGCGGGCCCGGCCACGGGCGCGTACGGGGGCGAGGGTGCGGGCGAAGCCAGAGGCCAACGCCGGTGGGGGGGCAACGGCGGTGCGGTGCGCGCGCACGGAGGAGAGAGGAGGAGAGGGGGCGGGCGACGGAGGCCGGTGGCCTCACCGTGGGTTGCAGGGTCACGGCAGTGGGGGTCGAGGGGATGGCGAGGACGGCGGCGTAGGGGAGGCAGTCCGGCGGGGGAGAGCGCTCCGGCGAGGCGCGACGAGGCGGAGGAGCTCCGGTCGTGGAGGAGGACGAAGACGGGCGGCGCGGCGCCGTGGACGGAGTGCGCGCGGAGCTCGGGGAAGACGTCGCGGTGAACGAGGGAGAGGAAGGAGGCCGGGAGGTGCGACGCCGGCGAGGTGGCGCCGCGGTGGAGGACCGAGGCGCGGTGGGGCGGCGATGCACGTCGAGGGGAGGGGGGTCGGGGCGCCGTTTTCCCGATCCAGATCAGGGGCAGAGGGAGGAGTGAGTGGGGGCGGGGGGCGAGTGGGGAATGGGTGCGGGGCTAGGGTTTCCTGGGGTGGGGATAGGGGAGAGAGATGGGCCGGGGTGGAGCTGGGCCTTTCGGCCGGGGGGGGGGGGAATGGTGCTGGCCGGCTGGGCCTGGGGTTGGCCCAGTTGGGCCAGGTCCAGTGGGGGGGGGCTTTTGTTCCCTTTTTTTGTTCTGTTTTCTGTTTTGTTTTGCATTTCCTTTTATTTATTTTCTTTCACCTTTTAATCCATTTTAAAATACTTAGGCATTTTCTAAAAAGGAGTTTTCTCCACAATAATTACCAGTGTATTATTTGGCACCCACCGAACATTTTTGTTTAAATTTTTGAAAACTTTTATTTTCCACTTTAATTTTATTTGAAGTTTGAATTAGGAGTTTGAAAGAAATGTGATTCCAATGTGATCAAGCCCTGTTTAGCAACGTGATTAGCTTAATCACAGAGAGTTACTGTAGCATGATTCTCGGGGTGTTACATCTTAGCACAATACTCCCTCTATTTTTATTTAGTCCGCGTATTAGCTTTACTCAAAGTCAAGCTTTGTAAATTTTGACAAAATTTATAAACAAACATATTAACGTAAACAATAACAAATCAACACCATTAGATTTATTATTGAATGTAATTTCACCCCATATAGATTTGTTATAATAAATGTTTGTACTTTTTTCTATAAACTTGGTCAAACTTTACGAAATTTGACTTCAGTCAACTCTAATATACAGAGTAAATAAAATCGGAGGGAGTATGTCCGACCACGTTTTTAGGAATGACTACTTGTCGAAGATAAGACTAAAAGATAACCCATTCTAGACATGTTTTTTCTTATCATCTTTAAATTACATGCAAGGTTTAAGGTAAAACTATCTTATCAACCACTGTACATGCCCTAACAGAAAACTATATTAACGGTCCAAATTTTCCATCAAATAAATCAACCCCCACACCACCACACACATGTTCCGACTTCGGTGTCCTCCATGGCATCAGGTGGCTGTGGGGGAGCTTCGATCTAGGTTTGAGTCAGGGGCGAATCTACTGGGGGGGGCTTTAACAGGCTTGAGCCCCCCCTCCAGTGCTGGAAAAAATATTTTTACTACTAGTTTTAAGGCCCGGCCCAACCATTTGCTAGCCCAGCCCAATACATGTGCACACCAGACAGGCAGCCCAGCCCCCCCCTCTATTTGTTTTGTAGATTCGCCACTGGTTTGAGTGGTATACATAGGTACATTAGGTTGTCTAAGGAAGGGGGTTGAGACGATGATGACATCCTCTTTGATGAAAAGTCCTCTCCATTTCAGCGACGTACCTTCTGCAATAACACACATGGAGATTGTCTTTGCTAGTTGGATCTTCAATTTGACCGTGTGATGTGTTGGTTTTCCTCTCAAACGGAGTTTCTATTGATCTGGAAGGGGGTGCGTGTGTTTCTTTGCAAGACAGGGATAGTTATTCTTCTTTCTCAACGGCAGCGGGCGGCGGCTTCCTTCCTCATTACAATAAGGTGTGCTCATCGACATCAGAATCGAACAACCCGGTACTAGTAGAAAAAGGTCCTATTGTCCCGGTTTATAAGGCCCTTCTGTCCCGGTTTTTGAACTGGGACTAAAGGGTCGTTACTAATGCCCTAGACCTTTAGTCCCGGTTCTTACACAAACCGGGACAGATGGGCCTCCACGTGGCCGGTGCAGCGAGCCCAGGCAGGAGGGCCTTTAGTCCCGGTTGGTGGCACCAACCTGGACCAATGGGCATCCACGCGTCAACAGGTGGCAGGAGCTGAGGTTTTTTTTTCTGAAAGGGGGTGGTTTAGGAGGTAATTTAGGGTGTGTAAGCTAGTTAACAGAGAGAAGTGTCCTCTCTTATTTCCGTGCTTGGTTTACCAACGCTACTGCTATGCCTAAACATGGCTTAGATTAAAGTGAAGGCAACATGTGGTGCATGTCGAAAGTAATATTAATCCTAACTTGATCAAGTTTGGATTAGTACTACTTTCGACATGCACCACATGCTTGTTGCCTTCACTTCAATCCAATCCATGTTCATTTCACCCACTGATATATAATAACTCTTCATGCCCGCATCATGCATCATCATAATAATAAGTCCTACTAATCATCATCATACAACTTCTACTCGTTATTAATAACAAGTCATACGATCATCATCCTCATAGTCATCGAACCAACCCTACTTAATTATTCTAGGCACATGATCATCAGTATTAGATAGGACCTAAATACCCTCTTTAAGGTAAAATAGCATAAAACAATATAGACTCTGACTCTCCATTATGAAGAATGGAGATCATCCTGTCTCCAATTCTTGCGCTTCGCTTCCTTTTGCTTCCAAGAACCTCCTTACGACTGTCCATACATTTTTTTCCATTCCTTGATTTTCATGTCTCCACTTCTTTTAGAAATCCGGTATGGACAGTTGAGATTCGTAGGATGACCTGGACGTATGTTCAAAACATCAAGGAGACCACTCTGATACATCAGATGAGGCACACAATCCTCTGGGATTATCTGTTGAAAAACATAGTAATAACTTCATAGTTAGCAATGATGTACTAGTTTAGAAGTATGCAAAAGATGCACGGATGTCGTAATAGTAAAAAATCTTACCAGGGTATCTCTATAGTAGTTACCGTAGTTCAACACGTGCACTAGTGGCACGTATTGACCATAATGTGGAGGAGTTTTACAATAGATATTGTAATTCTCAAGATCAGTACAAAATCCGATCAGATGAGTTTTCTCCTTATAAGTTAACTCAGAGCCATCAGTGTAGTAGGTTCTGTCTACCATGTTCCGCACATTGTTTGAACAATCAAAATAAGCTGTCAATGGAAATAAGTTGTCAACTATTTTGAAATGAACAATATAAATTAGCTAATAACTATGTTTGAGAAACTCACATAGCGGTAGAATTGGAGGCGTATAAACAAGGACCCAAATGTCCATATTGTCTTGCTCGATGTCAGGATCACCAAGATCCATGGTGACAAGCATACCCTTATCAAAACCATACATCTTGAAAAATGCTTCCCAATTTTTGCAACCAAAATGGGTTACGCTCTCAGAATTATACAGATTTACTTCAAAATCCATATCATGATGGGTCCTTAGGTGAATTTTCTTTGTTTCCATACTTTCATGGTCTTCAAAACTCATCCTCTCCAAGACGTAGCGTCTTGCATGGCATGGGATAAGCTAGTCGAATTGTAAAAGATGAAAAGTACACGTTGAAATAGTTGAAGTCGTGCTTAATAACGAAAAAAATAACACTTGTCGTCGTTGTGTACCGTTTCAACATCGAAGGTCTCCTCCAGCTTAATGCTGAAGCGCCGATCTTCGTCCAGGTGAGGCCTGTCGCACAGACCTCGGTCGTCGTGGCACCAGTCGCACTCCCCCGGGAGACTTTCGTCGTCCGAGTACGTCATTTCCTATGTTCATAATTCAAATATTAAACGTCTACAATTAAATATATGTACTAAAAAACCTAAGTTAGATCATTATTATTCATCATGGGTTGACTATCGGTCTGTCGAGTCTTTTCTTGAAAACACCCATCTCACGTGGTGTACATATCCGACCGTCGGTGATGGTAGCTCCTCCTTTCATCCCCGAGTGCATTACACCAAGTTGTCTAGCACACGGGAATGAAGGAGAAGCTACCCCACGACAACAGTCGGGATTCTTCGTCCTCTCATATATATATGGTTGGAGACTCTCCCTCACTGATTCCTCTCTGACATTTGCGACCGTCGGTGATGGTAGCTCCTCCTTTCGTTCCCGAGTGCATTACACCAAATTGTCTATCACACGGGAACGAAGGAGAAGCTACCCCCACGACAACAGTCGGGATTCTTCGTCCTCTCATATATGGTGGAGACTCGACAGACTTAAAGTCAACCCGAGGACTCATATTATAGGACTCATATTGACATGGAGATTTGGCTGGTGTCACCTCGAGGTCGGAGGGGGGTCGGTGACGGGGACGACGGCGCGGATGATGGAGGGGGCTCCTAGATTTCTGTAAAAACAAAAACCCTATAAGCTATCAAGTAATCAAATGCATACGCCTTGCATAGTGCTCTCCGATTTTAGCATTCAAAGTAGGAGTACTTTTCCAATTTGAGCATTCAATAAGCAAAACCAAATCGTAAAATAAAGTAGTATTCAAATCGTAAAACCGAATCTCTTGCGTCTGTACATTGTCGAATATTATCACTAATACTCCTTGAATACTATCATACATATAGCATCGCTAATACAGCTAGAACCGTAGCGCCCGACGGGTATCGGCGCGGGCGGTGGACACCCAAAGAGAAGGAACCATCACAGGATCATAGCTCCAGTGAGATCCCTGAAGAACCTGCCAGGTATTGTCGAACCTGCCCTTCAACGCAAGCCTGTAGCGACGGACGTGGTCGTCCTCCTCGCTGACACGGTGACGTACCACCTCCGCGGTGTCCGGAAGCCTCGCCACCGTCACTGGCCCACGCGACCGCCACCAAACAAGGATCGGGTCAACGACGGGCTGGCTGCTAACCAACCTACGCCCCCCGGAAGGTAGCACCTCCCAATACCAGCCCGGCGGAGCCCAGTCCCGGACATGGCCCCTTTGATCCAGCCGGCCTCCTCCGCCGAGTCGACGACGAGGATGCGGGATAGGCATCATCGACGCTGATGCGGGAATAATTGCTTGAACTAAAAAAATAAACTAGTTCTATAGTAAAATAAAGTAGTTTTATTAAATCAACTAGTTCAACTACTAAGCACTTACTATAAATAAAACAAAGTAGTACTTATTAAAAATAAACTACCTCTGTAGTAAAATAAAGTAACACAACAGTCTATCATGAAACTTTAGTCCTAATTCAGTCAGTCGGTGTGATTCTCGTGGGTTACGAGGCCGCGGGGGAGGTTTGGTGGGGCGGCGGAGACTGCAGAGTGCATACAAGCGAGGACAGAGCGGAGGAGAGAGACGGGTGGACGGACGCTCGCACACATGATGCCAGCCAGGTTCCGGTGGGCTTTCGCTGTTGCTAAATCAGAAGCTTGTGCATGGCTGCGCTGGAAGAAACCATTTGTTATCGACCAAGCGGCCACTGCGCGCGTACGGGTGCGTGCTCCGTCACCCTGTCACCCGTTTTTCTCTCTCTTTGGGAGCTCGCGATCGAGATTTGCGGTCTCCCATGTGGCCATGTACGTGTAAGCGTACGCACGCACGCACATGAGATGATAGTTCAGAGTAGGAGATTCGTATACGTACTTGGTAGTAAGACAGGGGCAGCTGTATTCATGTTAGCATGCACCGTAACGTCGAGGTATACGGCGGAGAACATGCATGCAGGTGCTGTGGATCCATTCATTCATTCATGGCAGCCGCCTCCGGCAGTGTAGAATGCGGGCTCGTTGATTCTGTGCCTGTGCTGTACTGCACTACGTGGCCTGGAAGACACTACTCGGCTCGCGAGGCGTCGGCGGATCGGACGTCGTGTCCGGGTCGCTGCGCCGTCGCCGTCGCCGTCGATCTCTTTCTTCTCCGTGCTGCATGCTGCGTACGCTACTTTTGCGTCGGCGACCGCGTTCCCGCCCCAGCAGGCCAATATATTACGGCTGCCTGATCTCCGTCGACCAGCACCCAAATTCTTGCTGGAAATAAAAATACAGGGCACCCAAATTACGTACGATTAGAAATGAGTGTGGCACACGACGTGACGTGAGGTGAGGCGGGCACGGCCCCAAAGTGGCAAGCAAGAAATCGAACGGGAGTACGTTGGGCGGGCGCTGTCGACCCATCAATGATTCGACGTGGACAGCCCGATTGCAGTAGAGCCAACCACGACCCTCTCATGGCGAGTCTCGTCTCTACGACGCGCATCGCACACACGCGTACTGTCGGTGCGGCCACTACGACTACTACTAGCTCGATGGGAATGATCGAAGCACCAGCTTTGCGTGCCGACGATTTATATTTTTTCTTAAAGAAATCCGGCATCATGCATGTTGCCTCCGAAAGTACACATTTCCTACGGCAATCATTCGTACCACCAACTGATGAATGTGCTCCATATTTTATGTACGCGTCCAACTGGCCTTTTCAGATCGGACATACTTACGAGCCACTCACCCGGCGGACAGAAAGAAGTGTCATCATACAGGCAGGATTGGTAACATGTTGTACAGTCCTCTTCTCAACCTTGTGCTTATGCTTGGAGGTAAAGCATCCACATCCACCCTTGGCGATGCCTGCCTGGCTTCACCGCCACTTGCAGCCACTAGGCAATTTATTAGACACAATAGCTACATGTCAGTCCCCAGACTTTTGAATTTGGGTCAGTCGATTTTCGCTAGAAGGAAGAAACAACAGGAGAAGAGGAAGAAGCTCGCAGGAGGGGAGGAAGAAGCTTGCTGATAGGCTACCCCATCATCTATCTTGGGGGGGGGGGGGGGGGGGGGGGGGGGAGCACGACGGTGGTGGGGTGGCAGCTTGGCGGTGTTGCAAGTTCGCCGGAGAAAAAAACTAGGCCAACGCCGGGGCTAGAGGGATGGCCGGGAGCGGCGGCAGCATGGCGATGGGAGGAGGTTGAGGGGAGGGCTGGGCGGCGAGGCAGCACTGGCGACCGCGGGCGGTGGTGGCTGGCGGTTTGGCCGGTGGTTCGTGGTGGCGGTTGGGTAAGAGATAGATCGTGCGTGAGGAAGAAAAGAAAGATCTGCACGAGGTTGAAGATTAAGCCTGGACATTGGATTTTGATCCGATAGTTGAGTTAGAAAGCTAGAATCGACTAGCCCCGTCAAAAATTTCACGCGACCGTCTTGTAGCCGCTCCCTTTATTAGAACCCCAATCCCTGGCGAACGTTCGCCATGATGGTGCCAAGCACGAACGGTAGGTGGCAGTTTTAGTGTTTGTGTGTGTGTGGGGGGGGGGGGGGGGGTGGTGGTGGGGGTGGCGGGTTTAGATAATGCCATGCCAATTGTTTATTTTTAGTGCAAAAATCGTCGAGAACTGTCACCCATTGGATTTGGATCGTGTGCCTCTGGAGACGTTTGCTGGGATCTCACCCTCAGTTAACGTTCGCCGAATTGGTTTACCGATTAAATACAAGTGTATGCTAGCCTGGGGGCGTGCATTGAAAATCCAGTGGAAAATTACGTGGATTGCTATTCACATTCGTCGTTTCGGGTTCAGGCTCTCAAGGTAGTTCGTGAATCACATCACCCACGGCCACGGAGCGTAAATACGAGAGAAAGTTGCTGTCAGATTAGCTAGCTCGCAAAGAATTTCCACCGCGCGCGCATCTTCTCAGCTCACACTCTCACCAGTCCCGTCTCGTCTCGTCGCCACCCACCGCCACTATAAGTCTATTAAACACGGACTGCGAGATCGCGCTCCCTCTCAGATCAGCTCCTCCTCCCCAGCCCACCCACCAACCCATCGCCCGCCGGGACACCACCACGGCAATGGCGTCGGCGTCGCGGATCCTCCTGGTCGCCGCGCTGCTCCTGGCGGCGTCGGCAATGACGTCGGCGCAGAAGGCGAAGGCGCCCGCGAAGCCGGCCCCCGCGGCCGCCGACGCGCCCGCGGCCGTCGAGGCGCCCGCGAAGCCCGCCCCGGCCGCGGCCGACGCGCCCGGCGCGGCTGCCGCCGACGGGAAGCCCCCCACGGACGTGACGGCCATGCTGGAGAAGTCCGGCAAGTACTCCAAGTTCGTGCAGCTGCTCAAGGAGACCCGCGTGGAGACGCAGATCAACGCGCAGCTGACGGACAGCTACAACGGGCTGACCATCTTCGCGCCCACCGACGCCGCCATCGACGGGCTCAAGGCCGGCACCCTCAATGGGCTGTCGTCCCAGGAGCAGATCCAGATGGTGCTCTACTGCGTGCTGCCCCGGTTCTACTCGCTCTCCATGCTCGGCACCCTCAACGGCAAGGTCAGCACGCAGGCGTCCGGCCACTCCGGCCCCTACACCTACAAGATCAAGCCCTCCGGCAACAACGTCAACGTCTCCACCGGCGTCAAGGGCAACAACATGCTCCTCGGCAGCGTGGTGAGCAAGGACTTCCCGCTGGCCGTCTACTCCGTGGACAAGATGCCGCTCCCCTACGAGCTGTTCGGGCCGCAGCCGCCCACCCCGGCGCCCGCCCCGGCCCCGGCCCCCACCAAGTCCAAGCCCAAGAAGAAGAAGAAGTCCGCCGGGATCGCCGAGGCGCCCGAGGCCGACGACGCCACCGCCGACGACGACACCGAGAAGTCCGCCGCCGCGTCCCTCTCCGGCGTCGCCAGGTGGGCCGCCGTCCTCGGTGCCGCCGTCGTCGGCGCCATGTTCTGATCCGATCCGAGAGGAACAACACATGGTGGTGTGGTGGTGCCATCTTTCTTGCTCCGTGCGTGATCGAGTTGCGTTGGCGGATGGATCCATTGGTGGATCCCTGTACCGATAGATACTGTGATCTCATGATGATGTGTGTGCCCATCGGCTTTATTCTTTCTCTTTTTCTTCCTTTCTTCTGATGAAAACTTCTTCTCTCAATTCTTGTTGATTTGTACGCTGTAATTTATGTGATATACTAGTGCTTCTCGAATTCATTCATTGGATTCCACGACACATTTCGAGTACCCGCGATGTGGATCTGTCTGCCTTGTTGAAGATCAGATCTGTTCTTGCGAAAACAGGGGAGACAGAGCAATAATGTTGCCTCCCACATTCCGTGATAGAATACGGAAAGCAGGGTGGCAGATCCAAAACATCACTACCACTCACTACGGTGGAGTACTAGATCTTGGATGCCATTGCCAGCGATGCTTTGCTCTGTGTGTGTTGTCGCTGGGCGGAAAGGGACACCGCCACCCACCAATTATATATTGTTCTTGCATGCATCTCGATGCAGTGTCCACTTCACTCCACTCCAAAAGCGACGCTGTACGACGGCATCTCTAGACATGACCATAAACAAATCTACGCAGATACAATACCGTTGCTGCTGCCTCGAGTTTGTACAGCCATCGGCTATGGAGTGTGTTTAACTCCGCGAGAGCAGAGCTTGAAATACGACTCAAAGCAAGGCGAAGGATTAAGAAAAGAAAGATTTTGGATCGATTGGAGAGGTGCAGCGCGATACGGCCCAGGCGCATTATTGTAGTGGCCGTAGGGTGCGCCGGACAGGGACCATTCGCGCTTAGAAAACTTGATGAAGGGTGGCGTTTGGCGCCGGATCGCTCTGGCTCGACTCACATGGAACCAACCCACCTACCGACTCACTGACTGACGATCGCGCTGGATCTGGCGTGCCGTTGCGTTGCGTTGCTCGTGCGTTGTTTTTAGGCTGACATCCATCGATGAGGTGGCTCCTCCGCCTTGCATGTGATTCTAGTCATGAACCCAATTATGTTCTAGCCAGCGGCCGGATCTGAGGTCATGTGTTTGCAGAGAGACAACACGGTCCGGGGACGGTGGTTAATTATACTCACTTCACTCTCACCAAAATTAAGCATCACAATTTTTTTTCTTCAGAAAACTGTCGATCTATTCATCTTCAATCATGGTAGTACAACGAACACAAAAAATAATAAAAATTACATCCAGATTCATAGACCACCTACCGACGACTACAAGTACTGAAGCGAGGTGAAAGCGCGCCGCCGTCATCGCCCCTCCCTCGCCGGAGCCGGGCATAACTTGTTGTAGTAGACAGTCGGGAAGTCGTCGTGCTAAGGTCTCATAGGACCAACGCCCCAAAACAGCAACCGCCGCCGATGAATAGAATTTTAGATCGGAAGGATCCAACCTGAAGACACATGAATAAAGACGAACAAAGACCGGATCCGAGCGGATCCACCAAAGACAACCACCGACCAAATCTCGCGAGATCCGCCGGAGACACTCCTCCACACGCCCTCCGACGATGTTAGACACACCATTGGGATGGGGGCTAAGCGGGGAAAACCTTATTCCATCTTCAAGAAGCCGTCGTCGTCTCGTCTTCTTGAACAGGACATAAACCCTAACAAAACTTGAAGAAGCACCTGAAAACGGAGCCCTCCCGTCGGCAAGGGTCGGGATCCACCGCGCACCCATGGCCCTAAGGCCAGGAGACGTGGGAGATCGGCGGCGCCGCCGACGGGAGGCAGAAACCCTAGCCGCCTTTTCTTGGAGGAGGGACAAAGGGAACGGGTATAGTAGGATTCTAATTAAGTTGCATGCCCCTACAAAGTGTCAAAAAGAGAGACGAAAAGGGATTTCCCCCCGTTTTATATTATAAAGCACCAACCACAGAATAAAGTACGGTAGCAAGGTTCCGTCAGCCGGACTCGACAACAAACATACACTCACAAGTAACATAGGTCTTGCTGGAGGCGCAACACAACAATCCCCTCAAATAAAAGAGAAACTAATCTGGCTCCAGCGGAGGCGGAGGAAGCTGGGGCTGGAGAGGAGGCGCGAGTCTAGAAGCGGAGGAGCGCGGGTTGGTGATCATCCCGTCGATGGAGAGGCGGTCTTGCCGCTTGCTAAGCGGCCTCCAGAGCTGTAAAAGGCCACACAGTTTGCATATGGAGTCAGTGACACGCCGAGGAATGCAATGCTCAATCACCAATTTATTATGGACATTCCATAGTGTCCACAACAGCAATCCGACCAACACCCAGAGGAAGGAACGCGCAGAGCTAGGGAAGGTAAGAACTTCTGCGAACATATCCGGGAGGTTAGTATGGCACCAACTGCCACCTACGATCTCGCGCAAGCAACTCCATAAAAATCTCACGGAGGGGCAAGAAAAGAAGATGTGATTCGAGTCTTGAGGGACTGAAGAAAGAGGGCATAGGCCATCCGATGGGCCATTCCACTTAAGCACCTCTGTGCCAGAAGGAAGGTGTCGTGGATTTGTCACGGCAGATGTCCTAGTGTGAGGACTTAGTCGTGGAGCCATCGCAACGAGGTTAGCTTAAAGGGGTTAATCAGGACAAAGGACACGAGGAGTTTATACTAGTTCGACCCCTTGCGGTGAAGGTAAAGGCCTAATCCAGTTTGAGGTGGTATTGCTAGGGTTTCGATGACCAGGGAGCGAATACGCTTGACCTGGCTCTCATGTGTTGTTTCTTGTCCCTAAACCGCCGCCGGGTCGTCCCTTTATATACACAGGTTGACGCCCGGTCGGTTCACAGAATCCCGGCCGACTCATAAACGTGTCCGGCTCGGTATCTACTCTTTACAAGTCATACATCTTATGGCGGTTTACATCTATGGGCCCTAACCCGCCTTTGGGCTTTGGGCCTTGCTATTAAGTCTCCTTCGTAAAGCGCCATCCTTCATGTCTTCATAGGCTTCAATATGGGTGAATCCCTATGAGTATAACCCGGCCCCTCCTGGGCGGTTTATACTCAATAGTTATATCCCCAACATTAGGCCCCAGGTTGATTTGAACTTGTTCATATCAATCTTCAACACTTTAGAAAACTCCCTCTTTCATTACCTTCGCGAACTTATAACTCGCCATGACGTCTTCTTCTGAAATCATGATAATCTGCCGTGACGTCACCTGCCACTAACTTTACACAGAGCCCAAATCTTTTAATGTGTTTCCTTTTCTTTAATGAATCTCCAGAAATCGAGGCGTCTGCACAACGACAGATCCGTTTTTTGACCTCCTCGATTCCCACGCTTGCCACTTATCCATTCGCCTTATAAATAGGACTGGGGTCCCTTTCACCTTTCCCCCCTCGTGCCTCTTCGTCTCATCGTCTTCCTCGCGACGCCCTAGCACTCGAGCTTCGCCGCCGCCGTCAAGCTTCTGCCTCAACGTTGGCCGCTACATCACCCTGTTCGGACCAGACTCCACTCGCGCGCCTCCGCCCTTTACCAGCGTCAGTAAGTTCTTCTTCCTCCCCTTCATAGATCTTGTTAGGGTTCGCCCGAACTCATGGAGGTTCGGCGTTGTTCTTCGTTTGTTCTTCACCGTAGCATAAATGGTGGATTCAAACTTTGATATATCCCTGTGTGGTAGTAGCAATAGTTCTTCTTTTATCATCAGATCATCTTTTTTGTGTAGAAAACCCAATCTGGAACTTCATAAACTGCTCCAGTACCAACATTTAGGTCTAAATATCTTTCTTTTTCTGACACACGATAGATCCGAAATTGCAATATCACTCTGTGAAATCTGTTTTTCATCACTTAGTCATTTTTTGACTTCAGATCTATACTTTCAATGTCTGTGTAGGCGGTTTAACTTCAGAAAATGATAACCTGCCATGTACCATTAGTCCCCTCTTAAACCGCCAATTGCTCATCTCTGCAACTTGACAATATCAAATTCCGGTTTATCATACTTGCATGTTTGAACACTTTCTGCCTTTTAACCTTTAACGGATTAATCCTGAATCTTAAACCGGCACAAACCTTCCTTTAGGTAGTCGAATAAATGGCCAAGTCTTTTTATTCCTGCAACTGGGTTCCGTCTTGGGTTACGGAAGAAGAACTGAACGGATGCGTTGCAACTGATGCTTTATCAAAAAAGGAGGACATCCATTGGAGAGCCCCCGGTCCAGAAAATCCTCCTGAACCCAAGGATGGTGAAGTGGTTGTGTTTGTTGATCATCTGAGCTGAGGGTTTAAACCTCCCGGATCAATTTTTTTTGTGACGTGCTTCATTTCTTCCAACTTCATCCTCAAGATATCGGACCTAACTCTGTGTCCAATATTTGCGACTTCCAAGTTTTTTGCGAAGCTTATTTACAAGAAGAGCCCACAGTCGAATTGTTCAGAGATTTCTTCTACTTAAACCGCCGTACCGAGTTTACTGATGGGCCCAATACTGAACTTGGCGGGGTATCAATTCAGAAAAGGAAAGATGCCAGCTTCCCTCACGCCAAGCACCACAGTCACCCCAAGGACTCGAATCAAACTTGGTTTTATTGCCAAGACACATCTCCAACTGGCGAAAATCCTCTGCCGGGTTACCATGCTCACCGGCTGGCTGGTACACATCCACTCCCCCAAAGGCTCAGTGCGAAGGAACGAGCCAAATATGCACCACAGCTTTCGAAGCTCAGAGCCTTTGTGGCAAACGGTTTGACAGGCATTGATTTTGTTCGTTGCTAGGTCTCTTGGAGCATTTTACCCTTAAGGCGTCGTCCCAGTTTAATGTGTGAGTACACAGGGGACGTGAAAGACCCTCAACGGCACATTGATATTCAGCTAACTGATGCTGAAATTACTGAATCTGTCAAGAAAATGCTGGATGAACCGGTGGCCGACTGCAGTAAAACATGGCTTAGTCCTTTCTGCGTCACAAATAAACCGCCAGCTGTAAGAATTACTTAACTCCTGTTTTAATCCATGTTTTTAATACCCCCTTATGACCCTTTTCAACCTTTAACAGGGCGATGACCCATTCTGGAAGAGGAAACCGCAGGATAAACCGGCAAAAACACCTCGCGCCAAGACCAAGGTCACCAAGAAACCTGCCAAGAAGAAAACCGCCGAGTCCACCGATTTAATCATTGGTGAAGATAATGATAATCCGGAGTCAGGGGTAGAACTTGATTCACTTGGCTCCTTTTTCATAAACCTCATTGACAATGATTGTTATCAGGACGATGCGGAAGCTAGCCACGCAAGTAACGCAGAGGTAATTATTCTCTCATCCGGTTCAGACCCTCTGCCTGCACAGAAAACCCGACAAGCAATCCGGAAAGTAAGATTTTCTCACTCCCTAGCTCACTTGGATCCAAACTTTCTTTTGAAGAAACAGCAACATGAAGCTCGCCGCACAACCCGGCATAGCGGGCATGTGGTCACTTCGTCTTCTTTACCGCATACGCCGGTTCGCAAACGCCGGTCTCTCATATTTCTGACACATCTTATCCCAAGGTGGGTTATTTCCGACAACCTCTTAATCCGTCTGATTCACACTATCAGGGAACTTCTCATTCGTCTTCTAGCAAGTCCACAGGGACACAACTTCCACCCCTCAAAACTGTTCCTAGGTGAGCATATTAAACTAACCCTTTATACCTTATGTGTGCTTACTATACTTACCTTTATGTTCGTCCCTTGCAGAGCCAAGGCCAAACCCAACAAAAAGGCCAAGTTGAATAAACCGGCTGATGACAACACGACAGCTGATCCGGAAAAGGACCCACGGCAGCTGATCCGGAAAAGGACCCAGAACAGCTATTCTTGATGATCCGCCGCCGCAAGACCATGAAACCTTTGTTGAACCAATGGAAGTTGACTCGATGGGTCATGCTGATAAACCGCCAAGCCCAACCAAAGCCGCTGATGACAAAACAGACGATGTTAGCATTACTGGTGTCAGCTATACGGCTCCAAGCAATCCCACTGCTCTGTCAAGACATAGTGCCAAAGAAGGATTTTCTGCTATGGACAAGGGCAAGTGGAAGGTGGATTTGGAAAGCTATGCCCATCTCAGCGCCCAAGATATTCACTCTGGGTTTTTAAACCGACTGTACACCAGCCGTGACTATGAAGCCGGCTTACTGAACATGATGAAGGAGCGATATGAGGTAAACGCTGTTAACTCTGCATAATTTCCCTTATGACCAGTTTGGAGTATTAATCCAGTGGCCCCCAAGGGCCGGTTTATAATACCAATATGAACCGGGACTTTGTAAAATACTTCAACTCTGCCTGTGTAGCCCCCAAGGGCCGGTTTATCTTTTCAAGATGAACCGGGACTTAAGAATAATAATTCTTTAATTTCACCTGTGTAGCCCCCAAGGGTCGGCTTATCTTTTCAAGATGAACCAGGACTTTTTCTGCTGTAAGCCTCAAAAACTCTTGTTGAACATCTTTGTAAACCGATGGACCACCAAGCTGATTAGTGGCAGATAAAATCCATAGCTTGAACTTGAGCAAATATGCATTAGCCCCCAAGTGCCAAGAATAATACTTGTATTGAGCTTGGGACTTGTAAAAATTTCTTTAGAAGAAGCAATAGACATTAGCCCCCAAGTGCCAAGTGTATAACTTGTTATGTGCTTGGGACTTCAAATATGTACTGCCAATTCATAAATTGCATGTCTCTTGCAGGCTGAGCTGAGCAAAAAAGAATCCCAAATCGCCGACCTTCAAGAAAATATCAAATCTCAACAAGCAGAAACTTCCAAGGCCAAAGAGGAGCTGACCAGCACTTTAACATCCATGGAAAAACTGAAGAAGAGCTTCAAGAGCGAGCGGGCAGGCTGGGACATAGAGAAGGCAACTCTGCTGAAGAGGGCTGAGGATGCTGAAGCGGCCCTTAATCCGGTAGTAGAGGAACTAACTGGCTTGAAACGGCAAATAAATGCCATGACTACTGCTGTTTTTGGTAAATAGCCTCTTTGTAAACTTTAAACATGTATTATCTGTGAAACTACCGGTTTACCGATGTTTTTTTGACAATGCAGGAAGTCGCGTTGCTCATCTTGGCTCGGATATGCGTCAAAAACTGAAAGCTGCTTATACCCTTATAGAGCAGTTATATACCGGCGTACAACGGGTCATTTGCACAGCTTCCCATAATAAACCGCCCCCAACCTTGATCAAGGAGACATTGCAAAGGCTGGCTATGATGCCTACCCGGTTTGAAGAACTAAAGAAATCAGCTGCCAGGGCGGGTGCTCTTACTGCATTAACTCGGGCCAAAGCATGGATCTCTGACCTTGATCCGGCCGATATTGGAAACGGCTACCCGAGCATAAAGGAGGACGGGTCAGAATTTGATAATGATGACCTCAGAGCCTTGACGAGGGAAATGCGCCCATTGGCTAGCAAATTGGCTGAAGAGACTGATCTTTCTCATTATCAGTCGATTTATGATTCTGACAATAAAAGAGTGAACGCGCCGACTTATGATGCGCCAAGTCTCATTCCGCCAATTCGTAAGCATACCTACGCCCCTGATGTTGACCCCTCCACACTTATAAGTGATGAAGCTGTATTTAAAGCCTTAACTGGGATCGATTGGTCAACCATTGACTTCCAGCAACTGGCTAGAGAAGAGGAGGATGAACCGGCGCAAGATGATCCACAACCTTCAAGTCAGCCCGGCCAAGATTCATAATCCGAGGGCCGGTTTAGCTTCTGCCTTCTGCGAGACTTGTTGAAAAACAATATTCTTTTGGGCATCAAAACGCCTTGTAATAGGCTAGTTTAAACTCTTGCTCTGCTATGCCATCGTGCATATTTACGTTGCATGACACTGTTAATCCGCCATGTTAAGATATGCTAATTTTGCTTATGATACTTAGCAATGTGGAATCTGCTCCTGTATATAACAGATGAAAAGTGTCCTGGCGGTTTACCGCTAGACGGGTTATCATGCCCAATAACATAATTTATAACCAAGGCTGGACTTAAAAATAACCATATAATTGATCATATAGCATACCTGTGATACTTGATCACACTGTTGGTTTACCAAGCCAGTATAAGGGTGATAACCCAAAATTTGAACACTGGTAATTATATTGCCGGTTTATGAAACAAACCAGGCCGGGTTAATAAACAACGGATATTATGTTACCTTATGCTGGCGACTTATAGTCAAAAACCAGGCCGGGTTAATAAACACCGGATTATCTTTATCTCAAGCTGGCGACTTACAGTCAGAAACCAGGCCGGGTTAATGAACACCGGTTAATGTCATATATGACTCATAAGGCATTATAAGCCTTATTGGTTTTCAACCATGTATTACTATGTCACCAGAGAAAAATCGCAAAAAGACATCCAAATCAAATCAACAGAAAAATCCAAGGCTTTCATAGGCCGCCAAGCCAAAATATCTTCTTCAATGAAACTAGCATTAGCCACTGGAAGGTACACGCTTTCCGTGAGCCGACACTCACATTAGCCAATCGACATTTTAACCCATATAAGTTCAGTTCTTATTTAAAGATAGACTTATCGGGAGTATGCAGGGTCAGAGTAGCATCGTGCATCACAGGCCGATTTATCCAAGTTTCAAGGAAGGCGGCTTTATCAGCCTGGGCTTCTCCTTGCTATCCGTAAGTCGTGCCCTCACATGACAAACCGGCGTTTTAACCTTAACAAGTTCAGGGTCTTATTGAAAAGATTGACTGTTAAGAGTTCGCCGGGTCAATCAGGATTACCTGATGGAGAAGCATCTGGCATATAGGCAGGATAACCCGGGGTTTTAGGTGAATACACCTGGCTTCCAAGCCTATTACAAGGGTTATACAAACTCTTTGTTATTTAGAACAAAAGAGCCCCCAAGTAATATTTTGAGCTGTGCTCAGCGGGTACCTATGTTTGAGTTGTGCTTTGCAACAGACTCTCTTTGGTCCCTTTAACTTGGGTAGCAAGCCCCCAAGTTTTTTTGTGGCCTATAAGCCGGATCAAAGGGTAATCATAACTTTGCTCTATAAAGCAGAAGCCCCCAAGTGACCAAGAACTCATTATTTAAGAGAAAAACGACAGAGGGCCCCGCTTTAACAGGGATGCCAGTTTATTATATTGATCATAATATATAAATTGTCAAAATATGTACATGAGAAGAGCCAGTGGCTCAGGTATAGTAGGGCCGAAGATGAGCAATATTCCACGGCCGGTGGGTCTCCTCCTCCGACTTACGTGAGTCTTTGTGCTCTCGAACATCGATAAGGTAGTAGGACCTGTCATGGAATTGTCACGGCAGATGTCCTAGCAAAAGGACTTAGTCGTGGAGCCATCGCAACGGGTTAGCTTAAAGGGGTTAAACCGGACAAGGGACATGAGAGTTTTATACTAGTCCGGCCCCTTACGATGAAGGTAAAAGCCTACGTCTAGTTGTGATGGAATTGCTGGGGTTTCGATGACCAGGGAGCGAATACGCTTTGCCTGAGTCTCGAGTTGTTGTCTGTCCTTGAACCGCTGCTGGGTCGTGCCTTTATATACACAGGTCGACGCCCGCCGGCTTACAGAGTCCCGATGCCGGTTTATACACATACCGGCTCGGTCTCTACTTTGTCATATCTTACAATACAAGTCATGTACTACATGGCGGTTTATAGCTACATGCCCTAATCTACCTTTGGGCCTTGGGCCTTTGAGTCTCTGTAGTAAACCGCTTTATTCCTTGTCTTCATGGGCTTTTAAGTATAAACAATCCATTATGGGGATAACCCGGATTCCTTGGCCGGTTTACACCTAGTAGTAATATCCCCAACATTAGGCCCCATATTGATTTGAACTGGTTCATGTCAATCTCCGAAACCTTGAGAAAATTTCTTCTTCCATATCTTCGCATAAATCTTGTAAACCGCCATGACGTCATCATCCAGAATCATCATAAACCGCCATGACGTCATTTGTCATTTTAAATGGTATATTCCTCACCTTCATTAATGAGCCTCCGACAATCGAGGCAACAAATCTGTCACATGTCCATTTGTTAGACTCCTCGATTCTTGCGCTTGACCCTTATCCTTTCGTCTTTATAAATACGGCCGAGGGTCCTTTACATTTTCCCCCTTTCTCTTCGTCTCCTTCTTCCTCGCGACGTCTCAGAACCCGAGCTCTGCCGCCGCCGTCGACCTTCGTAACTGCATCAACCAAGGCCGTCGCATCAACCTGATCGAACCAGAGCAACGCGGCGCTCCTCCACTGTTCCGCAGCACCGGTGAGTTCCTTTCCTTTTCAACCTTAGATCTGCATTAGGGTTCCGCCGTTCGTCGGTGTTCTTCCCTGTTCGTCTTCTTTCTGTTCTTAGATCTCATAACTTGATTTGCAACTGATAGTAGAAGTAGGCGATGATAGTCTAGCGCCCTTTACCAACCTTAGAAAACACCTTTTACTGCCTGAGATCCAATCAAACAAACTTGTTCTTCCACTGCCACCATTTTAGGTTAAATTTATTTCCTCTTTTTAGAACTGTGGCAGATCCAAATTTATACCACCGATCTGTGAAATCTGTTTGCGCCATACTTAGAGATTTTTGCAAATATGTAGCCTCTATACCATTGTGGGCGGTTTATCCTTTAAACTTTGATAACTCATTATATACCATTAGCCCTCTGTTAAACCGCCAACCTGCTTTAAGTGCTGAAATCCGGTTTAGTACACCCAAATGCTTGAAATATCATCGTCTTCCATCATTGCGCCGGTTTGTAAGTTGTAACCATGAACTTTAACCCGGATACCGTGCTTTTTTCCAGCTTGTCACCAGAAATGGCCAAACAATTCTGTTCCTGTAATTGGGTTCCTTCCCGGGTTACGGAAGCGCAGCTGGCCAGTTGTGTTGCAACGGGTGCTTTAGCAAATAAGGACACTATTCATTGGCGAGTCCCCGGTCCAGAATTTCCTCCTAAACCCCAAGACGGAGAAGTTATTGTATTTGTTGATCACCTGAGCCGAGGCTTCACTCCTCCCGGATCAAAAAAATTCCGTGACGTGCTCGCCGACTTTCAAATCCATCCCCAAGATATCGGTCCAAACTCCATATCCAATATTTGTGACTGGCAAGTATTCTGTGAAGTGTACCTGCAAGAGGAGCCTACTGTTGATCTGTTCCGGGATTTCTTTTATCTAAACCGCCGTACTGAGTTTACGGATGGCCCCAATACTGAACTAGGCGGGGTTTCAATTCAGAAGAGGAGAGATGTTGATTTCCCTCATGCCAAGCTTCATAGTCATCCTAAGGACTGGAATCAGACTTGGTTCTACTGCCGCAACACAGCCCCAGCCAATGAAAATCCTTTGCCGGGTTACCGTCCACACCGGCTTACCCAAGCTCATCCCTTTCCTCAACGGTTGACAGCCCAGGAGCGAGCAAAATATGCCCCTCAACTGGCAAAGCTCAGAGCCTTTGTTGCAAATGGGCTGACAGGCGTGGATTTTGTCCGATGCTGGGTTTCATGGAGCATTTTACCTTTAAGCCGGCGGCCCGGTTTAATGTGTGAATACACAGGGGATCTGAAAGACCCGCAACGCCATATTGACATCCAGCTGACTGATGATGAAGTCACCGAAGCTGTTAAAAAGATGCTTAATGAGCCAATAGATGTATGCAGCAAAACCGGGCTCAGTCCTTTCTATGCTGCCAATAAACCGCCAAAGGTATAATCTATCGTATTTCTGCCTTTATCCATCCTTTGTTAAATTTCTCCTTTGATGACTTACTATTTGTCTATGCAGGCCGATGATCCATTCTGGAAGAAAAAATCACAAGATAAACCGGTAAAGAATCCTCGGCTTAAGACCAAGGCTTCAAAAAAGCCTATGAAAAGAAGGAACGTTGAACCGTCCGAGCCCATTATTGATGATGATCTGGAAATTCCGGATTCAGAGGTAGAACTTGACTCTCTCGGTTCATTTTTTATACACCTTATTGACAATGATCATTATCAGGATGAAGCGGAAGCCAGCCATGCTGATGAGGTAACTATTCTTTCTTCTGATTCTGATCCTGTGCCAGTACCAAGAATCCGTCGAGCCATTCGGAAAGTAAAATTTTCATGCCCTCTTTCTTATTTGGACCCGCACTTTCTTTTAAAGACGCAGCAGCATGAAGCTCGCCGCACAACTCGACATAGTGGCCAAGTGGTGACCTCCTCCGGTTTACCAAATTCGCCGGTTCGCAAACGCCGCCAAGAGGTTGCTTATACTCCTGACACCCTTTACCCTAAGGCGGGTTACATCCGATATCCTCTTAATCCGTCTGACTCAAATTATCAGGGAACTTCCCATTCATCGTCCGGCGAGTCGTCAGCGACACAACTTCCTCCTCTGAGAACCGTCCCTGGGTAAGCATAACATACTTTTAACTTTTTGGTCTTGTATTATATTGTCATATCGATCTTCGTGTCTGCTCTTTTTCAGTGCTAAAGCCAGACCAAGCAAGAAGGCTAGATTGAATAAGCCAACCGACCATGAACCGGCTACCGAGCCGGAGAAAACCCCAGAGGCTATTGACCCGGAGGCTAACACTGTTATTGATAATCCAGAACCTCAAGCAACCGACACGCTTGTTGAACCGGTAGAAAATAATCCAACAAGCCAGTCAGCTGATCCATTAAGTCCAATTGTTGATCCGCCGAGTCCGGCTAAAGCATCCGATAAACCGCCAAGCCCTGCCAAAACTACGGACGACGATGTTGTCGTAACTGGCCTTGGTTTCAGCTCCCCTGGTCGTCCTGTCGCGTTATCAAAGCATAGCGCCAAAGAAGAAATTTCTGCTATGGACAAAGGGAAATGGAAATCCGAGTTATCCAATTATACCAACCTCAGCGCTGAAGACCTTCATTCTGGTTTTTTAAACCGCCTGTATACAAGCCGCGACTTTGAAGCCGGTTTAGTAGGCCTGATGAAGGAGCGGTATGAGGTAAATGTCACTTTCCCTTTGCATAAATATTCCAATAGTCCTTTTGTTAGAACTGGTCTAACGTATCAACTCCAGTAGCCCCCAAGGGCCGGTGCATAACATTGGTTTGAACCGGGTCTTGAATCGATATTTGCATTTTGCTGGTGTAGCCCCCATGAACCGGCTTATATCTTTTTAGAATGAACCGGTACATCCTACTAATCTCACCACTTATAATGATGACAATCCATCTGAATCTGAACGAATACGCATTAGCCCCCAAGTGTCAAGTAGATAACTTGTTATGTGCTTGAGACTTTAAATTAATAGCTGATAAGAAGCAATCCGCATTAGCCCCCAAGTGTCAAGTAGATAACTTGTTATGTGGTTGGGACTTCAATGTTGTAATGCTAACTTATTATCTGTATTTTGCAGGCTGAGTTGTCCAAAAAAGACTCCCAAATCACTGATCTCCAAGGAAACATCAAGTCTCAGGTAGACGAAACTTGCAAAGTTAAGAGCGAGCTGACCACCGCTTTAACAACCATGGAGCAGCTGAAGGAATTCTTCAAAGGCGAACGGGCAGATTGGGCAACTGAAAAGACCACCTTGTTAAAGCGGGCAGAAGATGCGGAAAACGCCCTTAAACCGGCCACAGAAGAGCTGAGCAGCCTGAAGCGGCAGATTGATGCCATGACCTCTGCCATCTTTGGTAACAATCTCTTCACCAATATGTAACAACACCAGTTATAAAAACTTCCGGTTTAATAATAATATGATCCTTTTGCAGGTAGCCGTGTTACTCATCTTGGCGCAGATATGCGCAAAAAATTGAAGGCCGTCTATACTTTGGTAGAGCAGCTTTATACCGGCGCGCAACGAGCTATCTGCACAGCTTCCAATAACCATCCGCCCCCGTCGCTAATCAAGGAAACGCTGGAAAAATTGTCTATGATGCCTGCCCGGATTGTGGAATTGAAGAAATCCGCTGCTAGGTCCGGTGCCCTTACTGCACTGACGCGCGCCAAGGCCTGGATCTCTGACCTTGATCCGGAAGATGTTGGAAATGGTTACCCAAGCCAAAAAGAGGACGGTTCAGAATTTAACAATGACGATCTCCGGGCTATCACAAGAGAGATGCGACCACTGGCAAGTAAGTTGGCTGAAGATACTAACTTGTCAATTTACCAGAATGTATATGACGCCAGTGGCAAGCGAATAAGTGCTCCAACTTATGACGTGGAAAGTCTGATCCCGCCGATCCGTAAGCACACTTACGCTCCTGATGTTGAACCGTCTGATCTTATACACGACGAAGCTGTCTTTCAAGCCTTATCAGGAATTGATTGGACAACTGTTGACTTCCAGCCACTGGGTGGAGAGAAGGAGGATGAACCGGCGCAGGAAGATCCGCAACCTTCACATCAACCTGAGGCAGAATCATAATCCGGAAGCCGGTTTAACTTGTGCCTATTGTCATCTTTGTGAAAAACAATCATTCTTATGGGCAGTCGAAACGCCTTGTAATAGGCTAGCTTGAACAGCTGATCTGATATGCCATCGTGCATACTTGTTGCACACAATATTGTTAATCCGTCATGCTATATTTGCTTATGATCTTTATCGGTTTTATACAGCCCTGTTTCTGCATAAAACAAAGTGAAAACTGTCCTGGCGGTTTACCGCCGGACGGGTCATAATGCCCAATATATAGCCAAGGTTGATAACCATAGCTTTAAATAATGAAATATGAAACATATCATACCTGTGATATTGAATCACTTTGTTGGTTTACCAACATTCTTGTAATAAGGGTGACGACCCAAATACTGAGTATTGATAACTCAAACCATGTTATGCTGGTATATAATAAGTGATGCCGGGTTATGATAAACACCGGATGATCATCCTGGCAACTTATAGTTAACTCCAGGCCGGGTTAAATAAACACCGGTTTATACGGATGACTTATAATCAGGCCGGGCCATTGGACGCCGGTTTAGCTCAAAACTTTAACAAGGGAGAAAAACAAAACTGACCAATAAAACCAGAGAAGAAAAAAACTTGTAGTCGAGGCTTTTCAAGGGCTGCCAGGCCCAAATGCGAGGCTTTTCATGGGCTGCCAGGCCACTGAGTTAAACCGTTTTACAAAGCCTTTTAAGATGGTCCTCCATCTTTAACCAATCGCCGGTCTATCATTGACAAGTTCAGGGTCATATGCGATTGACTTGTCAAGTTGGCGGGTCATACCAGGCTTACCTGGGTGGAGTGACTTACTTAATGAAGGCAGGTTAACCCGGGGTTTTAGGTGTATATACCAGGCTTCCAAGCCACGGCTTGATAGCCCATTGCAAGTGTAGATTTCTTTGTTCATTGCGATAGCAAAGAATCCCCAAGCAACATTTTGAGCTGTGCTCAACGGGTGCCTATGTTTGAGTTGCTCTTGACAACACTCTTTGGCCCCTAAGTAATGGCATTGCGCCAGCCAAAAGGTGTAGCTATGGTTGAACACAACCAAGCCCCAAGTGACTTACTGTCGTGGCTTTTGAGCCAGCCAAGAGGTGTAGCTATGGTTCGAATACGACCAAGCCCCCAAGTGACTTACTGTCGTGGCTTTTGAGCCAGCCAAGAGGTGTAGCTATGGTTTGAATACAACCAAGCCCCCAAGTGACTTACTGTTGTGGCTTTTGAGCCAGCCAAGAGGTGTAGCTATGGTTTGAATACAACCAAGCCCCCAAGTGACTTACTGTCGTGGCTTTTGAGCCAGCCAAGAGGTGTAGCTATGGTTTGAATACAACCAAGCCCCCAAGTGACTTATATTGAATAGACAGCTGTAAAGCTGAATCAAAGGGTAAACCGGATGTCGCTTCACAAACAGAATCCTCCGTGTAACCACTCATGATATGAGAAGAACATCAGATACCCCGCTTTAGCTGGGGCTTCGGTTTATTATATTGATCATAATATATACATCGTCAAAATATGTACATGATAGGAGCCTATGGCTCAGGTGTAGTACGGTCGTAGATGAGCTATGTTCCACGGCCGGAACGTCTCCTCCTCTGACTTGCGTGAGTCTTTATGCTCTCGAACATCAATGAGGTAATATGATCCGTTGTTCAGATTCTTGCTGACCACAAAGGGCCCTTCCCAAGGCGGGGATAACTTGTGCATATCGGTCTGATCTTGGATAAGCCGGAGCACTAGATCGCCTTCTTGAAAAGTTCTGGTTTTAACCCGGCGACTGTGATAACGCCGCAGGTCTTGCTGATAAATCGCCGAGCGAGCCGCCGCTACGCCCCGTTTCTCATCCAACAGGTCCAACGCATCCTGGCGTGCTCTTTCATTATCCGCTTCAACATAAGCTGCCACTCGTGGTGAGTCATGACGAATATCACTTGGAAGGACAGCTTCCGCTCCATAAACCATGAAGAAGGGTGTATAACCCGTAGATCTATTGGGGGTGGTGTTAATGCTCCATAAAACGGAAGGCAGCTCTTCAACCCAACAACCCGGTGTCCTCTGCAAAGGAACCATAAGCCGGGGCTTGATCCCCTTCAAGATTTCCTGATTAGCTCTCTCCGCTTGACCATTAGACTGGGGGTGGGCCACTGAAGACACATCAAGACGGATGTGCTCTCTTTGACAGAACTCCTCCATAGCACCCTTGGAAAGATTCGTGCCATTGTCTGTTATAATGCTGTGTGGAAAACCAAAACGGAATATCACCTTCTTCATAAATTGAACCGCCGTGGCTGCATCACATTTGCTAACTGGCTCTGCCTCCACCCACTTGGTAAATTTATCAACCGCCACCAAGAGGTGGGTCTTCTTATCCTTAGACCTCTTAAAGGGTCCAACCATATCAAGCCCCCAGGTTGCAAACGGCCAGGTAATTGGAATCATCCTCAGCTCCTGAGCCGGAACATGAGCCCGGCGTGCAAACTTCTGACAGCCATCGCACCTTTTGACCAAGTCCTCAGCATCAGCATGAGCCGTCAGCCAATAGAAACCGTGACGAAAAGCCTTAGCCACCAGGGACTTTGAACCGGCATGATGACCACAATCACCTTCGTGAATCTCGCGTAAAATTTCACGACCTTCTTCAGGAGAAACACAACGTTGAAAAGCCCCTGAGACACTGCAATGATGTAGCTCGCCATTGACAATAGTCATGGACTTGGAACGCCGGATTATCTGCCTGGCCAGAACTTCATCCTCTGGTAACTCACCCCGGTTCATATACGCCAAATATGGGATCGTCCAATCCGGGGTGACATGAAGCGCCGCCACCAACTGAGCCTCCGGATCAGGAATAGCTAAGTCCTCCTCCGTGGGTAGCTTGACCGACGGGTTATGCAAAACATCAAGAAAAACATTGGGCGGCACCGGTTTACGCTGGGAGCCCAACCGGCTTAAAGCGTCCGCCGCTTCATTCTTTCGCCGGTCTACATGATCAACCTGATAACCCTTGAAATGACCTGCAACAATATCCACCTCTCGACGATACGCTGCCATGAGGGGGTCCTTGGAATCCCAAGTACCAGAAACTTGTTGAGCCACTAGGTCCGAGTCACCAAAACATTTAACCCGGCTCAGATTCATCTCCTTAGCCATCCGAAGACCATGGAGCAGGGCCTCGTACTCAGCTGCATTATTAGTACAAGGAAACATCAAGCGGAGAACATAACAAAATTTGTCACCTCGAGGGGAAGTAAGAACCACTCCAGCCCCCGAGCCCTCCAATTGCCTGGATCCGTCGAAATGAATCGTCCAGTATGTGTTATCCGGTCTATCCTCCGGCACCTGCAACTCTGTCCAGTCATTGATGAAATCCACGAGTGCTTGAGACTTGATGGCCGTGCGAGGCATATATTTTAATCCGTGAGGCCCAAGCTCAATAGCCCACTTAGCAACCCGGCCAGTCGCTTCTCTGTTCTGGATGATATCTCCCAAAGGAGCAGAACTGACCACAGTAATGGGATGGCCCTGAAAGTATTGCTTCAGCTTCCGGCTCGCCATAAAAACCCCATATACAAGCTTCTGCCAATGTGGATATCTCTGTTTTGACTCAATGAGCACCTCACTGATATAATAAACCGGCCGTTGAACCGGATACTCCTTTCCTGCCTCCTTGCGCTCCACCACAATAGCCACGCTGACAGCCCGAGCATTAGCAGCCACATATAACAGCAATGGTTCCTTGTCCATGGGAGCAGCAAGAACAGGTGGTTCGGCAAGCTGCCGCTTTAGAGCCTCAAACGCTTCATTAGCCGCATCACTCCAGACAAAGTTGTCCGTTTTCTTCAGCATTTGATATAAAGGGATGGCCTTCTCCCCGAGACGACTTATAAACCGGCTCAATGCTGCAATCCGGCCTGCCAGTCGCTGAACATCATTGATGCACTTCGGTTTAGCCAGTGAAGTAATAGCCTTGATCTTCTCCGGATTAGCTTCAATGCCCCTGTTAGACACCAGAAAACCCAAAAGCTTGCCTGCTGGCACACCAAAAACACACTTGGCCGGGTTGAGCATCATCTTATAAACCCGGAGGTTATCAAAGGTCTCCTTTAAGTCATCTATTAATGTTTCCTCCTTCCTGGACTTCACCACAATATCATCCACATAAGCATGAACGTTGCGCCCAATCTGGTTATGAAGACAATTCTGAACACAACGCTGATAAGTTGCCTGGGCACTCTTGAGCCCAAAGGGCATAGACACATAGCAGAAGGCTCCAAAGGGAGTTATAAAAGCTGTCTTCTCCTGGTCCTTAACTGCCATCTTAATCTGATGATAACCTGAATAAGCATCCAGAAAACTCAAACGCTCACAACCCGCCGTAGCATCAATGATTTGATCGATACGGGGGAGGGCAAAAGGATCAGCCGGACACGCTTTGTTCAAATCCGTGTAATCCACACACATACGCCAGGTGCCATTCTTCTTAAGCACCAGCACCGGATTAGCCAACCACTCCGGATGAAAAACTTCAACAATGAACCCTGCCGCCAAGAGCCGGGCTACCTCCTCACCAATAGCCTTGCGCCTCTCTTCATTGAACCGGCGAAGGAATTGTCGGACCGGTTTAAACTTGGGATCAATATTAAGGGTGTGCTCAGCGAGTTCCCTCGGTACACCTGGCATGTCAGAAGGCTTCCATGCAAAGATATCCCGATTCTCACGGATGAACTCGATGAGCGCGCTTTCCTATTTCGGATCCAGATTTGCACTGATGATGAACTGTTTGGATGAATCGCCGGGCACAAAATCAACCATCTTAGTCTCATCAGCCGATTTAAACTTCAAGGCCGGATCATGCTCCGTGGTTGGTTTCTTCAAAGAAGTCATGTCCGCCGGATCAACGTTGTCCTTATAGAACTTCAACTCCTCTGCTGCACAAACCGACTCAGCATAGGCCGCATCACCTTCCTCACACTCCAAAGCGATCTTGCGGCTTCCATGTACTGTGATAGTCCCTTTATGACCCGGCATCTTGAGCTGCAGATAAACATAACAGGGTCGTGCCATGAACTTAGCATAAGCCGGCCGTCCAAACAGGGCATGATACGGGCTTTGGATTTTCACCACTTCGAAAGTCAATGTCTCTGATCTTGAGTCATACTCATCTCCAAAAGCGACTTCCAGAGCTATTTTACCAACCGGATAGGCTGATTTGCCAGGCACCACACCATGGAAAACAGTGTTCGACGGTTTAAGATTCTTATCTGTCAACCCCATACGACGGAAGGTGTCATAATATAAGATGTTGATACTGCTGCCTCCGTCCATGAGCACCTTAGTGAACTTATAACCTCCAACCTGAGGCGCCACCACCAACGCCAAATGACCCGGATTGTCAACCCGGGGCGGGTGATCCTCTCGGCTCCAGACAATAGGCTGCTCAGACCATCGCAAATAACGAGGCACTGCCGGTTCAACCGAGTTCACCGCTCGTTTATGAAGCTTCTGATCGCGTTTGCATAAGCTGGTGGTGAAAACGTGGTACTGTCCACTATTCAACTGCTTTGGGTGACTTTGGTACCCTGACTGTTGCTGCTGCGGTCCTTGTTGGTTATAACCACCCTGGTTGCTCTGATTGCCTTGATTGCCATGTCCACCCTGATTGCCTTGGAATCCTGAACCGGAGTTGCCTCCTCCATAACCCGGCCCATAGGACCCGGATCCTGAACCGCCGGATGGTCCATGATCATTCCGGAAGAAATCTGAATTTTTGAATTCTCGCATGATATAACAATCTTTCCAGAGGTGCGTGGCCGGTTTGTCCTGCGTTCCATGCTTCGGGCAGGGCTGGTTCAACAGGTAATTCAGGCGCTCCGGATTAGGACTGGGCTCTGCCCTTCTTGGGGGCGGCTTTCCTTTACGACGCTGACCATTACCCTGTGTATTGGTGTTAGCCACAAAATCTGAATTATGATCTGCTTTCCGCTTACCATTATTATTGTGGCCCGTCGGGTTATGCTGCTGCCCCTTGGCGTTGCCGCTCTTCTTTCCCTTCCCCGGTTTGTCATCGTCAGACTCGGGGTCCTTGGTACTATCAGAATCAGCATACTTAACCAGAGCAGCCATAAGTGTTCCCATGTCATTGCAGTGACGCTTGAGCCGTCCCAACTTCAACTTTAAAGGCTGAAACCGACAATTCCCCTCCAATGTTATAATCGCCGAGTCGGCATTGATGCGATCCGAAGAATGTAAGATCTCTGAAACCCGGCGCACCCAACGGGTTGTTGACTCGCCTTCTCCCTGGACGCAGGCGGCTAAGTCCGCAATTGACATAGGTTGCTTGCACGTGTCTTTGAAGTTTGCTATAAACCGGGCTTTTAACTCGGCCCATGTCCCAATGGAATTAACTGGTAAGCTTTTCAACCACGTGCGAGCTGTTCCATCCAACATCATAGCGAAATATTCCGCGCAGGCCGCTTCATCCACATCTAACATCTCCATAGCCATCTCATAACTCTCAATCCATGACTCGGGAGGCACATCAGCGGTGTAATTAGGTACCTTATGGGGGCCCTTGAAATCCTTGGGCAGCCGTACATTGTGCAAAGCCGGGACGAGGCAGGGCACCCCCAAGAGCTGAAAGTAAGGCCTTGCTCTACGGAAGCCACCGGACGAACCAGAGTGAGCTGACGGTCCTGCGCTGCTAACTCGGCTTCTCGACGTGCTCCGTTGTTCACCACATCCTGAGCATTTGCCCCACCACGCGCCGGATTAGGTCCTCGAGGAGCGTCTCGGTTCCGCGCACTGCTTGACACAGCCGGTTCATCGATGTGCCTGCTATAACTCCGGCTCGGGCGTGGGGTTGAATGAATTCTGTCTCGGCTCTATGAATAAGCCTGCTGCTGCACCATAGCCGTCTGAAGAAGATCCCTAGCACGCGCGTCTCAACCGCCGCTGGGGATTCACCCTCCATTGGAATAGCGGCTAATCGTGATGCGGCAGCGATCATATTATCCAAAGGGGTGGAGAAGTGACCCGGCGGCGCCGGTACATACTGCAGCGGGTTATGAGTCCGTCGAGGGGGATCCGTTAGCCGTGGCTGATCCGGTGCTCCGGTCCTCAGCGCTTCAATCTGGTTCACCGCTGCCGGATTACTGGTTCCTGCTCCTGGCGTGCCAAAGAGATTCATTGCCTCATAAACCGGTGGTAGTCGTGACCGATGCCTTCTCCTTAACACGTCGTTTGAAGCGTTCTGATCCAACAGGAGTTGGTAATTTTCTGCCTGAATCCGCTGTGCATGTGCCTCTAAAGCGGCCCGCTCCTCAGCCATCCTGGTTTCTTCAGCCGCTAAGTCCTCCTTAGCTTGAGTTATCTGATCCTGTAGCTTAGCCACCTCCGCATTATGCTGATCTTGGGTGTCGGCAGTAACTCGTGTGGTCAGTAAGGTCGTCCAGGCGTCCAATAAATCGGACAAGATTTGGGCCGGTCGGCGCGCGGGGCCTCCCGCCCCAGCTGCCGATCTGGAAATTATTGCTGCCGCGGTTGAAGATTGCAACGTGGGCTGAGTTCCAGCCATGAAGATCGCAACCCGGTTCGCCGGTTTAAAGGGGTCCGGAATACTGTCGCCATCGGAATAGCCCCCAAACTGGCCATCTTGCAGTTGGTACAGTGACTCGGTCTCCCTAGTGGACGACTCGCCATCTGAGTAGATGACGGTCTCGCCATCGGACGCCGGTTCAAGTTCCACACCATTGATGAATCCTACGAACGCATGCTTCACGTCGGGCTGAACCCGGGCAGGGCTTGCACGCTGAGCCGTCTCGACGAGGTCGGTGCAGATGTCCGGCTCAGGGCCCGGTTCGCCGATCTTGCCGATGAAGACGTGAATTCCTCCAAAGGGGACCCGGTACCCGTACTCGATTGAGCCGGCCTCGGGGCCCCAGCCTGCGTCGTTGATGTAGAGCTTGCCGCGACGACTCTTGGTCATCCGGCCCACGGTGTATCCCTTGAGCCCTTCAAAATTGCCCTTCAAGAACTCAAAACCATCGCGCGATAGCCCCACGGTGGGCGCCAACTGTCGTGGAATTATCACGGCAGATGTCCTAGCGAAAGGACTTAGTCGTGGAGCCATCGCAACAGGTTAGCTTAAAGGGGTTAAACCGGACAAGGGACACGAGAGTTTTATACTAGTTCGGCCCCTTACGATGAAGGTAAAAGCCTACGTCTGATGGAATTGCTGGGGTTTCGATGACCAGGGAGCGAATACGCTTTGCCTGAGTCTCGAGTTGTTGTCTGTCGTTGAACCGCCGCCGGGTCGTGCCTTTATATACACAGGTCGACGCCCGCCGGCTTACGGAGTCGCGATGCCGGTTTATACACATACCGACTCGGTCTCTACTTTGTCATATCTTACAATACAAGTCATGTACTACATGGCGGTTTATAGCTACAGGCCCTAATCTACCTTTGGGCCTTGGGCCTTTGAGTCTCTGTAGTAAACCGCTTTATTCCTTGTCTTCATGGGCTTTTAAGTATAAACAATCCATTATGGGGATAACCCGGCTTCCTTGGCCGGTTTACACCTAGTAGTAATATCCCCAACAGGACCCATTGTTGAGATTCTTACTGACCACAAAAGGTCCTTCCCAAGGTGGGGATAACTTGTGCATATCAGTTTGATCCTGAATAAGCCGGAGCACCAAATCTCCTTCTTGAAAAGTTCTGGTTTGAACCCGGCGGCTGTGATAACGGCGCAGATCTTGCTGATAAATCGCCGAATGAGCTGTTGCGATGTCACGCTTCTCATCTAACAAGTCCAGTGCTTCCTGACGTGCTTGTTCGTTGTCCGCTTCAACATAAGCCGCCACGCGAGGTGAATCGTGCCGGATGTCACTAGGGAGAACTGCCTCTGCTCCATAAACCATGAAGAAATGTGTGTAGCCCGTAGACCTATTGGGGGTGGTATTAATGCTCCATAACACGGAAGGTAACTCCTCCACCCAACAACCCGGCGTCCTTTGTAAAGGAACCATAAGCCGGGGCTTGATACCTCTCAAGATCTCTTGATTGGCTCTCTCAGCTTGACCATTAGATTGGGGGTGAGCCACTCACGACACATCAAGCCGGATATGCTCACGCTGACAAAATTCTTTCATAGCGCCTTTGGAGAGATAAGTGCCATTGTCTGTTATAATCCTGTGTGGAAAGCCAAAACGGAAGATAACCTTCTTCATGAATTGAACCGCCGTTCCTACATCACACTTACTGACTGGCTCTGCCTCTACCCACTTAGTGAACTTATCAACCGCCACCAAAAGGTGGGTTTTCTTATCGTTGGACATCTTAAAAGGTCCAACCATATCCAGTCCCCAAGTTGCAAATGGCCAAGTGATTGGAATCATCCTCAGCTCCTGAGCTGGAACATGAGCTCGACGTGAAAACTTCTGACAACCGTCACATTTTTTGACCAAGTCCTCAGCATCAGCATGAGCCGTCAGCCAATAGAAACCGTGACGAAAAGCCTTGGCTACCAGAGATTTTGAACCGACATGATGACCACAATCTCCTTCGTGGATCTCACGCAGAATCTCATAGCTCTCTTCATGAGAAACGCAACGCTGAAACGCCCCTGTGACACTGCAATGATGTAACTCCCCATTGACAATAGTCATTGACTTGGACCGCCAGATTATCTGCCTGGCCAAAGTTTCATCTGCAGGTAACTCGCCCCGGGTCATATATGCCAAATATGGAACTGTCCAATCAGGGATAACATGAAGAGCCGCCACCAACTGAGCTTCCGGGTCAGGAATAGCCAAATCCTCCTCTATAGGTAACTTGACCGACGGGTTATGCAAAACGTCAAGAAAGACATTAGGCGGCACCGGTTTACATTGAGAACCCAACCGGCTTAAGGCATCAGCCGCTTCATTCTTTCGCCGATCAACGTGCTCAACTTGATAACCCTTAAAGTGACCGGCAATAACGTCCACCTCTCGTCGATAAGCCGCCATAAGTGGATCCTTGGAATCCCAAGTGCCAGAGACTTGTTGAGCCACCAAATCTGAGTCGCCAAAGCACCTTACCCAGCTTAAGTTCATCTCCTTAGCCATCCGAAGACCATGGAGTAATGCCTCATATTCAGCTGCATTGTTAGTGCAAGGGAACATCAAACGGAGAACATAACAAAATTTATCACCTCGAGGGGAAGCTAGCACAACTCCAGCCCCCGAGCCCTCCAATTACCTGGACCCATCAAAGTGAATAGTCCAATACGTGTTATCCGGCTTTTCCTTGGGCATTACAGCTCTGTCCAGTCATTGATGAAATCCACCAGCGCTTGAGACTTGATGGCCGTGCGAGGCATATACTTCAAACCATGAGGTCCAAGTTCAATGGCCCACTTGGCTATCCGACCATTGGCTTCTCTGTTCTGAATAATATCCCCCAACGGAGCAGAACTGACCACGGTGATGGGATGACCCTGAAAGTATTGCATAAGCTTCCGACTGGCCATGAAAACTCCATTCACAAGCTTCTGCCAATGCGGGTATCTCTGCTTGGACTCAATAAGCACCTCGCTGATATAATAAACCGACCGTTGGACCGGATATTCCTTGCCTGCCTCCTTTCGCTCCACCACAATAGCCACGCTCCGGGCATTGGCAGCCACATATAACAGCAATGGCTCTTTATCAATAGGGGCAGCAAGAACCAGTGGCTCGGCTAACTGCTTCTTCAAGTCCTCAAACGCCGCGTTAGCGACGTCACTCCAGACAAAGTTGTTTGTATTTTTCATCATCTGATACAGAGGGATAGCCTTCTCTCCTAAACGACTTATGAACAGGCTCAGCGCCGCAATACGACCCGCCAGACGTTGAAAGTCATTGATACATGCCGGTTTAGCCAGAGAAGTAATGGCTTTAATCTTCTCCGGATTAGCTTCAATGCCCCTGTTAGACACCAGAAAGCCCAAGAGCTTGCCTGCCGGTACACAAAGACACATTTGGCCGGGTTAAGCATCATCTTATAAACCCGGAGATTATCGAAGGTTTCCTTCAAATCATCTATCAACGTCTCCTTCTTCCTGGACTTCACCACAATATCATCCACATAAGCATGAACATTGCGCCCAATCTGATTATGAAGACAATTCTGTACACATCGCTGATAAGTCACCTGGGCACTCTTGAGCCCAAAAGGCATAGACACATAGCAGAAGGCTCCAAAGGGGGTTATAAAAGCTGTCTTCTCCTGGTCCTTAACTACCATCTTTATCTGATGATAACCAGAATAAGCATCCAAAAAACTCAACCGCTCACAACCCGCCGCAGCATCAATAATAGGATCAATACGAGGGAGAGCAAAAGGATCAGCTGGACAAGCCTTGTTTAAATCCATGTAGTCTACACACATGCGCCGAGTGCCATTCTTCTTAAGTACCAGCACCGGGTTAGCTAACCACTCAGGATGAAAAACTTCAACAATAAAACCAGCCGCTAGAAGCCGGGCTACCTCTTCACCAATGGCCTTGCGCCTTTCTTCATTGAAACGATGAAGAAACTGCTTGACCGGTTTAAACTTAGGATCAATATTGAGAGTGTGCTCAGCGAGTTCCCTCGGTACACCTGGCATGTCAGAAGGTTTCCATGCAAAGATGTCCCGGTTCTCATGGATGAACTCGATGAGCGCGCTTTCCTATGTCGGATCCAGATTAGCACTAATGCTGAACTGTTTGGATGAATCGCCAAGGATGAAATCAACTAGCTTAGTCTCATCGGCCGATATAAACTTCAATGCCGGATCATGCTCCGTTGTTGGCTTCTTCAAAGAAGTCATATCCGCCGGATCAACATTGTCCTTAGAAAACTTTAACTCCTCTGTTGCACAAACCGACTCAGCATAGGCTGCATCGCCCTCTTCACACTCCAGAGCTATCTTCCGGCTCCCATGTACTGTAATGGTACCCTTATGACCCGGCATCTTGAGCTGCAGATAAACATAACAGGGTCTGGCCATGAACTTAGCATAAGCCGGCCGTCCAAACAGAGCATGATAAGGGCTCTTGATTTTCACCACTTCAAATGTCAAGGTCTCTGATCTAGAGTCATGATCATCTCAAAAGGCAACTTCCAGAGCTATCTTACCAACTGGGTATGCCGACTTACCAGGCACCACACCATGGAAAACAGTGTTCGGCGGTTTAAGATTTTTATCTGTCAACCCCATGCGACGGAAAGTCTCATAATAGAGAATATTGATGCTACTCCCTCTGTCCGTGAGTACCTTGGTGAACTTATACCCTCCAACCTGAGGTGCCACCACCAACGCCAGGTGACCCGGATTATCAACCCGGGGCGGGTGATCTTCCCGACTCCATACTATGGGTTGCTCAGACCAGTGTAAGTAACGGGGAACTGCCGGTTCAACAGATTTTACTGCCCTCTTATGAAGCTTCTAGTCACGCTTGCACAAGCTAGTGGTGAAGACATGATACTGTCCACTATTCAACTACTTCGGGTTGCTCTGATAACCCGATTGTTGCTGCTGTTGACTCCCCTGATTATGTTGCTGATTGTAACCACCTTGATTGCCATGACTGCCTTGACTTCCTTGGAACCCAGAGTTAGAACCACCGTAACCCGGTCCATGAGAGCCGGACCCTGAACCGCCACCTGGCCCATGACTGTCTTGAAAAATATTTGAATTTTTGAACTCCTTCATGATGAAGCAATCCTTCCAGAGGTGGCTGGACGGTCTTTCCCGCGTACCATGCTTTGGGCAGGGCTGATTCAACAGCTTCTCAAGATTAATGCCTGAGCCTCCAGTCTATGGGGGCAGTTTACTACTACCTCTTGAGAACTGCGTTGGTTTTCCCTTGAAGAGGAAAGGGTGATGCAGTAAAGCAGCGTAAGTATTTCCCTCAGTTTTTGAGAACCAAGGTATCAATCCAGTAGGAGGCCACGCACGAGTCCCTCGCACCTACACAAACAAATAAATCCTCGCAACCAACGCAATAAAGGGGTTGTCAATCCCTTCACGGTCACTTACGAGAGTGAGATCTGATAGATATGATAAGATAATTTTTTTGGAATTTTTATGATAAAGATGCAAAGTAAAATAAAAGAAAATAAAAATAGCTAAGTGTTGGAAGATTAATATGATGGAAAATAGACCCGGGGGCCATAGGTTTCACTAGTGGCTTCTCTCGAGAGCATAAGTATTACGGTGGGTGAACAAATTACTGTTGAGCAATTGATAGAATTAAGCATAGTTATGAGAATATCTAGGTATGATCATGTATATAGGCATCACGTCCGAGACAAGTAGACCGACTCCTGCCTGCATCTACTACTATTACTCCACACATCGACCGCTATCCAGCATGCATCTAGAGTATTAAGTTCATAAGAACAGAGTAACACTTTAAGTAAGATGACATGATGTAGAGGGATAAACTCATGCAATATGATATAAACCCTATCTTGTTATCCTCGATGGCAACAATACAATACGTGCCTTGCTGCCCCTACTGTCACTGCGAAAGGACACCGCAAGATTGAACCCAAAGCTAAGCACTTCTCCTATTGCAAGAAAGATCAATCTAGTAGGCCAAACCAAACTGATAATTCGAAGAGACTTGCAAAGATAACCAATCATACATAAAAGAATTCAGAGAAGATTCAAATATTGTTCATAGATAAACTTGATCATAAACCCACAATTCATCGGTCTCAACAAACACACCGCAAAAGAAGATTACATCGAATAGATCTCCACAAGAGAGGGGGAGAACATTGTATTGTGATCCAAAAAGAGAGAAGAAGCCATCTAGCTAATAACTATGGATTCGAAGGTCTGAGGTAAACTACTCACACATCATCGGAGAGGCTATGGTGTTGATGTAGAAGCCCTCCGTGATCGATGCCCCCTCCGGCGGAGCTCCGGAAAAGGCCCCAAGATGGGATCTCACGGGTACTGAAGGTTGTGGCGGTGGAATTAGGTTTTTGGCTCCGTATCTGGTAGTTTGGGGGGTACGTAGGTATATATAGGAGGAAGAAGTACGTCGGTGGAGCAACGTGGGCCCCACGAGGGTGGAGGGCGCGCCCAGGGGGTAGGCGCGCCCCCTACCTCATGCCTTCCTGGTTGATGTCTTGAAGTAGGGTCCAAGTCCTCTGGATCAAGTTCGTTCCAAAAATCACGTTCCCAAAGGTTTCATTCCGTTTGGACTCCATTTGATATTCTTTTTCTGCGAAACTCTGAAATAGGCAAAAAACAACAATTCTGGGCTGGGCCTCCGGTTAATAGGTTAGTCCCGAAAATAATATAAAAGTGCATAATAAAGCCCGATAATGTCCAAAACAGAATATAATATAGCATGGAACAATAAAAAATTATAGATACGTTGGAGACGTATCAAGCATCCCAAGCTTAATTCCTGCTCATCCTCGAGGAGGTAAATGATAAAAACAGAATTTTTGATGTGGAATGCTACTTAGCATAATTTTAATGTAATTCTCTTAATTTTGGTATGAATATTCAAATCCGAAAGATTCAAGATAAAAGTTTAATATTGACATAAAAGTAATAATACTTCAAGCATACTAACTAAGCAATTATGTCCTCTCAAAATAACATGGCCAAAGAAAGTTCATCCCTACAAAATCATATAGTTTAGTCATGATCCATTTTCGTCACACAAGAGTGCTCTCATCATGCACAACCCCGATGATAAGCCAAGCAATTGTTTCATACTTTAGTAATCTCAAACTTTTTCAACCTTCACGCAATACATGAGCGTGAGCCATGGACATAGCACTATGAGTGGAATTCAATATAATGATGGGGGTTATGTGGAGAAGACAAAAAAGGGAGAAAATCTCACATCAACGCGGCTAATCAATGAGCTATGGAGATGCCCATCGATTGATGTTAATGCAAGGAGTAGGGATTGCCATGCAACGGATGCACTAGAGCTATAAATGCATGAAAGCTCAACAAAAGAAACTAAGTGGGTGTGCATCCAACTTGCTTGCTCACGAAGACCTAGGGCATTTGAGGAAGCCCATTGTTGGAATATACAAGCCAAGTTCTATAATGAAAAATTCCCACTAGTATATGAAAGTGACAAAACAAGAGACTCTCTATCATGAAGATCATGGTGCTACTTTGAAGCACAAGTGTGGAAAAAAAGGATAGTAGCATTGTCCCTTTTTTTGGGCCTTCTCTTTTTTTATTTTGCCTTTCTCTCTCTTTTTGGGACAACGCTCTATGAATGATGATCATCACACTTCTATTTATTACAACTCAATGATTACAACTCGATACTAGAACAAAGTATGACTCTATATGAATGCCTCTGGTGGTATACCGGGATAGCAATGAATCAAGAGTGACATGTATGAAAAATTATGAACGGTGGCTTTGCCACAAATACGATGTCAACTACATGATCATGCAAAGCAATATGACAATGATGAACGTGTCATAAAAACGGAATGGTGGAAAGTTGCATGGCAATATATCTTGGAATGGCTATGGAAATGCCATAATAGGTAGGTATGGTGGCTGTTTTGAGGAAGATATAAGGAGGTTTATGTGTGAAAGAGCGTATCATATCACGGGGTTTGGATGCACCGGCGAAGTTTGCACCAACTCTCAATGTGAGAAAGGGCAATGCACGGTACCGAAGAGGCTAGCAATGATGGAAGGGTAAGAGTGCGTATAATCCATGGACTCAACATTAGTCATAAAGAACTCACATACTTATTGCAAAAATCTACAAGTCATCAAAAACCAAGCAGTACACGCATGCTCCTAGGGGGATAGATTGGTAGGAAAAGACCATCGCTCGTCCCCGACCGCCACTCATAAGGAGGACAATCAAAGAACACCTCATGTTTCAAATTTGTTACATAACATTTACCATACGTGCATGCTACGGGACTTGCAAACTTCAACACAAGTATTTCTCAAATTCACAACTACTCAACTAGCACAACTTTAATATTACTACCTCTATATCTCAAAACTATCATCAAGCATCAAACTTCTCTTAGCATTCAGCATACTCAGAAGAAAGTTTTTCTTTTTTACTAGTCTTGAATATCTAACATATTAGGATTAATTTAAGCAAATTACCATCCTGTTTAAGAATCTCAAAATAATATAAGTGAAGCATGAGAGAATAAGAGTTTCTATAAAACAAAACCACCGCCGTGCTCTAAAAGATATAAGTGAAGCACTAGAGCAAAAACTATATAGCTCAAAAGATATAAGTGAAGCACATAGAGTATTTTAATAAATTCCGAATCATATGTGTCTCTCATCAAAAGGTGTGTACAGCAAATATGATTGTGGTAAACTAACAAATGAAGACTCAAATAATACAAGACGCTCCAAGCAAAACACATATCATATGGTGAATAAAAATATAGCTCCAAGTAAAGTTACCGATGGAAGTAGACGAAAGAGGGGATGCCTTCCGGGGCATCCCCAAGCTTTGGCTTTTTGGTGTCCTTAGATTATCTTGGGGTGCCATGGGCATCCCCAAGCTTAGGCTCTTTCCACTCCTTGTTCCATAATCCATCAAATCTTTTACCCAAAACTTGAAAACTTCACAACACTAAACTTAACAGAAAATCTCGTGAGCTGGGTTACTCATATGGTCATTGCCAGAAGCCCGGCGCTAAGCTTGAAGACGGTGGGCCAAAGATGGGCTTAAGACCCGGATACGGCTTAGGGCCCGTAGTTACAATCATTATTATGGTAGAACTTGTAGTGTAAGGCAAGAGTAATTGAGAGTCCGAGCCGGACACTCTTATGAGCCGGCCGGGACTCTGAGAGTTGCTGGGCGTCAGCCTCCCTATATAAAGGGACGACCCGGCAGCGGTTTTGGGGACAAGAAAGATCTCATCGAGAGCCAGGCATAGCAGTTAAGCTCCCTGGTCCTCGAAACCCTAATCAATACCACCTCAACTGGACGTAGGCTTTTACCTTCACCGTAAGGGGCCGAACCAGTATAACCCTCGTGTTCCTTGTCCCATTAACCCCTTCAAGCTTCCTAGCGGCGATGGCTCCACGACTAAGTCCTAGCTTGAGGACATCTGCCGTGACAATTCCACGACAGTTGGCGCCCACCGTGGGGCCAGCGCACGGTGGATTTGAGTTCTTGAAGGGCAGCTTCGAAGGGCTCAAGGGATACGCTGTGGGCCGGATGACCAAGAGTCATTGCGGCAAGCTCTACTTCGACGATGCAAACTGGGGCCTCGACGCCGGCTCAATTGAGTACGGGTACCGGGTCCCCTTCGGCGGAATTCATGTTTTCATTGGCAAGATTGGTGAGCCGGGCCCTGAGCCGGATCTCTGCGCCGATCTCATCGAGACGGCTCAGCGTGCACGACCCGCCCGGGCCCGGCCTGCCTTAAGACATGCTTTTGTGGGATGCATCCATGGAGGGCCCTCTGATCGATCTGGATCTGGTGATGAGACGGCCGCCGGCTCTGACGGTGAGTCGTCGACCGATGAGTCAAACTCGTTGTATCAACTTCAAGGTGGCAGGCTCATGGGTTGTTCCGATGGTGACAGTATTCCGGACCCGTTTGAGCCGCCAAGTCAGGTTGGAGTCTTTATGGCCGGTGCACAGCCTGTTCAGAATCCTGCTGCTGGAGCGGGAAACCCGGTGTCCTCGCCGGCTCAGGTGCTAATGGATCTCACGGACAAGATGACGGCCCTGTTAACCGCCACGGTTGACCCGGCGGATCAAGCTCAGCATGATGCGGAGGTGGCACAGTTAAAGTTGGATCTAGTGAAAGCTAAGGAGGATCTGGCAGCAGAAGGGATCAGGATGGCTGCGGAGAGGGCGGCTCTCGACGCCCAAACCAGTTGATTCAAGCGCAGTGCTTCCGGCTCACGATGGATCAAAACGCGTCCAATGAGGTCCTGAGAAGGAGGCATCAAAAGGCCCAATCTCGACTCCCTCCGGTTTACGATGCACAAAACCTCTTCAACACGCTAGGGGCAGGGTCTAGTAACCCGCCAGGGGTCATAGTGCCCGGGTCTGGGACCCCTATTCAGCCACAAGTGATGGGGCCTCCCCAGATGCCCCCTGCGCCGCCTCAGTACGTGCCAATACCACCGGGTCATTATGCCAACCCGCTGGAGAACATGGTCGCTGCGGCAGCACGGCTGGCGGCCCTCCCAATTGACGACGACTCTCCGATGGCTATTGAAACCCGCCGGGTCAGGGAACTCCTTCAGACGGCACTGGCGCAGCAAGAGGCGTACTCCTACAGCCGGGACAGGATCCACTCGACCCCTCGTCCAGGCCGGAGCCCGAGTTACAGCAGACACATGGTCTCAGCGACCGGCTCAAGTAACGTCCGACGCCATGACCCGCCCCCTGGCCATGGCCCGGCTCATAACAGAGCCTTTCACGCAGCAGGCCAAGACAGAGCGCGGCAAGAGGCGGAACAGGTGCCTCAGTTGACGGCTTACCAGACTCCCCCGGCTTATCCGACGACTTCCGTCAACGTGGGTATCCCTACCAAGACTGGGGGTGTCCCTTGTTTAGTGCCAGCTATCCGCAATGAACGTCTACCCAAGGACTTCAAAGGCCCTAGGAAGGTGCCTAATTACACGGCAGACTTACAACCCGCAGCCTGGATCGAGAGTTATGAGATGGCTATGGAACTGCTGGAGGTCAGTGAAGCGGCCATGGCTAAGTACTTCACCATGATGTTAGATGGGACTTCCCGCACTTGGTTGAAAGGGCTACCACCGAATTCCATTGGGTCTTGGGCTGAGCTGAAGGCCCGGTTCATCCAAAACTTCAAGGATACCTGTAGGCAGTCTATGTCAATTGTGGATTTGACTAACTGCAAGCAGCAGGAGGGTGAGTCTACGACACATTGGGTTCGCCGGGTTAAGGAGATAATACATTCCTCGGATAAGATGGATGCCGGCTCTGCAGTCTTAATGTTGGAGTAGAATTGTCGTTTTGTGCCCCTGAAGATGAAACTCGGGCGGCTTAAGCGCGACTGCAATGATATGGGTACACTAATGGCGGCTCTTGTCAAGTACGCCGATTCTGATGGTACCAAGGACCCCGCTTCAGATGATGAAAGGACAGGGAAGGGAAAGAAGAACGGCAATGGCAAGGGTCCTCAGCATAACCCGGGAAACCAAGGAGGAGGCAAGCGCAAGGCCGATGGCAGCCTAGAATTTGTAGCCAACGCCAGCTCACAAGGTGGTAACCAGCGACGCAAGGGGAGGCCCCCTCCCCGAGGCGGCGGGTCAGGCCCGACGCTGGAGCAACTGTTGAATGAGCCTTGTCCAAGGCATGGCTCTAGAGAGAAGCCAGCAACTCATCTATGGAAGGATTGTGCAATCATGAAGGCCTTTAAGAATTACAATGGCCTGGGTGGCGGCTCAGGCGCCGGCGGCTTTCATGGCCCGGGCGGCGGCTCAAATTCTAACCCTCAGAACGGTCAAGGGGGCTTTAATCAGCAGTCTGGCCAGGGTCATCAACAGCAGCAAGGAGGTTATCAGACCAATCCAAAGCAGCTTAGCGGTGGACAGTATCATGTGTTTACCACCAGTCTGTGTAAGCGAGATCAGAAGCTTCATAAGAGGGCTGTGAATGCTGTTGAGCCGGCGGTTCCACGCTACTTGCGGTGGTCTAAGCAGCCTATAGTGTGGAGTAGGGAGGATCACCCTCCCTGGGTGGATAATCCGGGTCACTTGGCCATGGTGGTGGCTCCTCAGGTGGGAGGATATAAGTTCACTAAGGTACTCATGGATGGAGGCAACAGCATCAACATCCTCTATTATGAGACATTTCGTCGTATGGGGTTGATTGATAAGAATCTCAGCCAATCAAACACTATTTTCCATGGTGTGGTACCTGGTAAGTCGGCGTACCCAGTCGGCAAGATCGAGTTGGAAGTGGCCTTTGGAGATGAGCACAACTACAGGGTGGAAAAATTGACCTTTGAGGTGGTCAAGATAAGAAGTCTGTACCATGCCATATTTGGGCGCCCGGCTTACGCCAAGTTCATGGCACGGCCGTGTTACGTATATTTACAGCTCAAGTGGCCTTGGAGTGTGAGGAAGGCGATGCAGCTTATGCAGAGTCTGTCTGCGCAACAGAAGAGTTAAAGTTTTATAAAGACAACGTTGACCCAACATACATGACTTCTCTGAAAAAGCCGACTATGGAGCATGAGCCGGCGATGAAATTTAAATCGGCTGATGAGACTAAGCTTGTTGATTTCGTTCCAGGAGATTCATCTCAGCAGTTTAGCATCAGTGCCAATCTGGATCCAAAATAGGAAAGCGCGCTCATCGAGTTCACCCGTGAGAATAGGGACATTTTCGCATGGAATCCGTCCGACATGCCAGGTGTACCTAGAGAACTCGCTGAGCACACTCTCAATGTTGATCCGAAATTTAAGCCGGTCAGGCAATTCCTTCGGCGGTTTAATGAAGAGAGGCGGAAAGCCATTGGAGAAGAGGTGGCCCGGCTCTTGGCGGCCGGGTTTATTGTTGAAGTCTTTCACCCAGAATGGTTAGCTAACCCGGTGCTCGTACTCAAGAAGAACGGCACTTGGCGGATGTGTGTGGACTACACGGACTTAAACAAGGCGTGTCCGGCTGATCCTTTTGCCCTTCCCCGTATTGATCAAATTATTGATGCTACGGCAGGTTGTGCGCGCTTAAGTTTCTTGGATGCTTACTCCGGATATCATCAGATTAAAATGGCAGTTAAGGACCAGGAGAAGACGACATTCATCACTCCCTTTGGAGCCTTCTGCTATGTGTCTATGCCCTTTGGACTCAAGTGTGCACAGGCGACTTACCAGCGTTGTGTACAGAACTGTCTTCATAACCAGATTGGGCGCAATGTTCATGCTTATGTGGATGATATTGTGGTTAAGTCCATAAAGGAGGAAACCCTAATAGATGATTTAAGGGAAACCTTTGATAATCTCCGGGTCTACAAGATGATGCTTAACCCGGCCAAGTGTGTTTTTGGTGTTCCTGCAGGCAAACTCTTGGGTTTCTTGGTTTCTGACAGAGGCATTGAAGCTAACCCGGAGAAGATCAAAGCCATCACCTCCCTGGCTAAGCCAGCGTGTATAAATGATGTTCAGCGCTTGGCAGGTCGCATCGCTGCTTTAAGCCGGTTTATAAGCCGTTTGGGTGAGAAGGCCATGCCATTATATCAGTTGATGAAGAAAACTGATAACTTTGTCTGGAATGATGCAGCTAATACTGCCTTTGAGGATTTGAAGAAGCAGCTGGCAGAGCCCCCAGTCCTTGCTGCCCCGGTTGACAAGGAGCCTTTATTGTTATATGTGGCTGCTAATACACGAGCCGTCAGTGTGGCCGTGGTGGTGGAGCGCAAGGAAGAGGGTAAAGAGCATCTGGTTCAGCGGCCGGTTTATTATGTCAGCGAAGTGCTCATTGAGTCCAAGCAGCGGTATCCGCATTGGCAGAAGCTTGTTTATGGGGTGTTCATGGCAAGCCGGAAGCATAAGCATTATTTTCAGGGTCATCCCATCACTGTGGTCAGTTCTGCCCCTCTTGGTGATATCATTGAAAACAGAGAGGCCACAGGGAGAGTGGCTAAGTGGGCTATAGAGCTTGGACCTCATGGTCTGAAATATGTGCCACACACTGCTGTTAAGTCTCAAGCCTTGGTGGATTTCATCAATGATCGGACAGAGTCACAAGTGCCCGAGCAAAAGCCGGATAACACATACTGGACTATACACTTTGATGGGTCCAGGCAACTGGAGGGCTCGGGGGCTGGAGTCGTGTTGGCTTCCCCTAAAGGTGATAAGTTCCATTATGTGCTACAATTGATGTTTCCTTGTACCAACAACGCAGCTGAGTACGCAGCCTTGCTCCACGGTCTTTGGATGGCTAAGGAGATGAGCTTGAGCCGGGTAAGGTGTTTCGGTGACTCAGACTTGGTGGCTCAGCAAGTGTCTAGCAAGTGGGACTCCAAGGACCCTCTCATGGCGGCTTATTGCCGCGAAGTTGATGCCATTGCATGACACTTTCAGGGCTACCAAGTAGAGCACATTGATCGCAGGAAGAACGAGGCGGCTGATGCCCTAAGCCGGCTGGGCTCTCAGCAAAAGCCGGTGCCGCCTAATACTTTCCTGGATGTCCTGTATAACCCTTCTGTTAAGTTGCCTACAGAGGAAGACTTGGCTGTCCCTGACCCGGAGGCACGATTGGTGGCGGCTCTTCACATCATACCGGACTGGACAATGCCCTATCTGGCTTACATGACCCGGGGAGAGTTGCCTGAGGATGAAACTTTGGCCAGACAGATAACCCGGCGGGCTAAGTCAATGATTGTTATCAATGGCGAGTTGCATCACCGCAGTGTTACAGGAGCATTCCAGCGTTGTGTCTCCCCTGAGGAAGGTCAAGAGATCTTGCGTGAGATTCATGAAGGGGATTGTGGCCATCACGCCGGCTCAAAATCTCTTGTGGCCAAGGCTTTTCGTCATGGTTTTTATTGGCTGAGGGCTCATGCTGATGCGGAGGACTTGGTCAGTAAATGTGATGGTTGCCAAAGATTCTCACGACGGGCTCGTGTGCCGGCTCAAGAGCTGAGGATGATCCCAATTACTTGGCCCTTTGCGGTCTGGGGGCTTGATATGGTTGGGCCTTTTAAAAGGTCCAAGGATAAGAAGACCCACCTCTTGGTGGCAGTTGACAAATTTACCAAGTGGGTTGAAGCGGAGCCAGTTAGCAAGTGTGATGCAGCCACGGCAGTTCAATTTATGAAAAAGGTGATTTTCCGCTTTGGCTTTCCACACAACATTATAACTGACAATGGCACCAATTTATCCAAAGGCGCCATGGAAGAGTTTTGTCAACGAGAGCACATCCGACTTGATGTTTCCTCAGTGGCTCATCCTCAATCCAATGGTCAAGCTGAGAGAGCTAATCAGGAGATTCTGAAGGGCATCAAGCCCCGGCTTTTGGTCCCTTTGCAACAGACGCGGGGTTGTTGGGTGGAGGAGTTGCCCTCCGTGTTATGGAGCATCAACACTACTCCTAACAGGTCTACAGGTTTTACGCCTTTCTTCATGGTTTATGGGGCAGAAGCGGTCCTCCCCAGTGACATCCGTCATGACTCGCCTCGAGTGGCGGCTTATGTTGAGGCGGATAATGAGCAGGCGCGCCAAGATGCTCTTGACTTGTTGGACGAACAGCGTGATGTGGCAGCAGCCCGCTCAGTGATTTACCAACAAGACCTGCACCATTATCATAGTCGCCGGGTTAAGTCCTGGGTCTTCCAGGAAGGCGATCTGGTGCTCCGGCTCATCCAAGATCAAACAGATGTGCACAAGCTATCCCCGCCTTGGGAAGGGCCCTTTGTGGTCAGCAATAATTTGCACAACGGGTCATATTACCTCATTGACATTCGGGAGCACAAGGATTCACGTAAGTCGGAGGAAGAAACCCGTCGGCCGTGGAACATAGCTCAGCTTCGGCCTTACTACACTTGAGCCACCGGCTCTCATAATGTACATATTTCTCTAAGCCATATATATATTATGATAAGCAATAAAGCAGGACCTCTGTCCTTTTTCTCCTCCAAATGTGCACGTGTTGTTTTCATTGCAAGATTACATGATAACTTGAAGGAGGATCCGGCTTATGATCATATTCGAATCTAGCCGTAAGTAATAAGGTCACTTGGGGGCTTCCTGTTCAAACATAGGTCGTATTCGAACCAAAGAGAACATAGCTGTCGATACCCATTTGATTGGCAAAGTGCCGAGCTCATTGGGGAATTTTCTTTGATCATATTTGAATCTTAGTTTAACCCCTTTGAGAACCGACGTGGATCGTATTCGAATCAGCGTCGTTAAACAATTCTTAAAGTCATTTGGGGGCTTCCTGTTCAAACATGGGTCGTATTCGAACCAAAGAGAACATAGCTGTCGGTACCCTCTTGATTGGCATCGCCACACCCACTCGGGGCTATATGATCGTATTCGAATCCTAGCATAACCCCTTTGGGCCGGGTCTCCGGTCGTATTCGAACCGGAAGCCCCTAAGTTCTTCTGCTTTATAGCAAGTTTCTTCTGATTATTTCAAAGTGTGTACGGCCGGGTCTCACTTTTCCGGCTTAACTTTGATTTACAATGTTAGTTGAAACACAATGGGTGTTATTAAGACAGGTAAACCAGAATTGAGGTATCAACCTTTTTACCCGAGTTATTTAAACCGGAAGCATGCTTGAAGGCCGCTAAGTGTGTTATTACGGCTGTATTAAGGACATACTTGAGGACCAGTCTTTTTTGATTCATATCCGGGTTATATATCTAAAACCTATGATTCTCAGCGCGGTAAGCCGCCTAGAGACTTGTGATTTGTCCTATGCAGGATAGTCGAAGGCAACTATTTTGAGCTTAAGGAAAATAAATGATTGATTACGACCCGGAGGAATATAAGAAAGACAATTTCAATAGACTTCAGCATTCAATGCGTGCACGATGGCACGACACAGTTAAAGTGTTGACCCTATTCTATTACAAGACTCATGGAGTCCAAAAGGGTGAGGCATTGTTTGATAAGCCGCCAGCAGAGTTACGACGCTTGCTGGGTTGAAGTCTCCGGCTCGTCCCTCTCTTCTCCTCCGGCTGTTCCCAAGGTCTGGAAAGTCGACGACTTCCAGTCGATGCCTCTCAGAGCTTCGAATTGAGCTTCCTCGTCAATTAAACGGCCGGGTCAATCTCCGGGGCGAAGGTGTGCTGACGAGCCGGCGGGATTAAGCTGAGGGCTTCATAGCGCGGGGTCGGGATCCTCTGATTTTCCGCATTGTAACCCGGCTGGTACTTGGTCAGATCTGTGTCGTTTCCAATAAGGGTGGCCACCGGGCGCACGATCTTCACGCAGGCGGCAAAGTCTCTTTGGTCGAAGGCCGTGCCGTCTTCCTTCAGACTTGGATAGCCGAGGGCGATGTCCGCCGGGTCTAACTCGAGAAGGAAAGCCTTGGCCCGGCTTAGCGCGGTGATAGCTCCGGCTCTTGCAGAAGCCCGTCGCAGCTCTTGGATACGTTGAGGCAGAACGGCGAGCCGGCGAAGCACTTCCGCCAGGTGAGTCGGCACCTCGTTGGATAGGGCCACCACAGCCAAGGCACGCTGTGACCCGGTGTAGAGTTGCTCCACCAGGGTGTACACGGCCTTCAGCTTTGTTACCACACTCTGGTTGAGGTTGGCACTTCTGGGACCTGTTTAACAGAATAAGATAAGCCGCCGACAAGGGTGAGTTATGAGATATAAAGACTACAAACTTGATGAAAGCCGGTAAAATGACTTACCGAAGATTGCAGCAACCATCTGGGACACTTGGCGCTTTAAGCCGGAGAGTTCGGCGGTCTTCTCTGAGAGAGCCTTCTCCGCCTGTTCGGCCCGGTTCACCAGAGCAGCCTTCTCTTCGGCCCAGGCTCTCCGTTCCGCGTGGAAGTCCGTCTTCAGCTTCTCCTGCACAGCAATACTGGACACAAATTTAGCATTTGCTTTCCGGGTCTCAGTTTCTTGCGTCTTCAACTGGGTCTTGAGATCAGAGATATCAGCCTCAAACTTCTTGCCAGCAGCCTGCATAAATTTCCGGGTTATAGCATGAACAGTTATTATACAAATTTAAAGTCCCAAGCGTTTTCCAAGCAAAGACACTTGGCACTTGGGGGCTAATGCATATCGAACGTTCCTATCTACAAACTACCGGTTCATGGAAATAAGCCGGAACTTAAGTCTACAGCATACTCAATCATAAGTCGTCGACTTGGGGGCTAGCATGGTAAGGGTAACTATGCAGTAAGTAAGAAGACAGAAGAATAATACCTCAGACTTCTGCTGAATCTGGTTCACCATGGCAATCTCTACATCCCGGCTCTTGTGCACTTGGCTGACGTAGCCGGAGACGAGCTCTCCGATGCTCAGGTTGGCGTAGTCGGAGAGGTCCAGATTAACCCGGCGGGGCTGTAGCAACTCCCCCTTGTTGGAGCACTTGGCCAGCGCGGTAGGTCTCCCCGCCTCAACAAATTCCGTCCGGGTGATTACCACGTCCGGATCATCTGCTGGTTGAGCCGAGCCGGAGGCCTCCGGGTTAGCAGAAGCTTCTGCAGCTGCCTTGTTTGTTGGAGCGGTGGCTTCGGGAGCGGAGGCAGCTGGCGGTTCTTGATCTGCTACCTCCGGCTCAGGCAAATCCGGCTCTTCGACCGGCTTGGTTTTCTTCGCCCTCTTGGTGAGCTTGGCCTGGGCACTGAAAGGACAGAAAAGTTAAGCATAATAGTGTGAGTAAAGACAAAGAACAACATGAGATGGTTATCATTACCCGGGCACGGTCTTGAAAGCCGGCAGGCTTGACTGCATAGAGTCGCCAGAAGAGGGGGAAGTTTCCTGATAATTTGAGTCAGAAGAGTTGAGCGGTTGACGTATAACACCTGCCAAAGGATGAAAAGGATACAATTTTGAGATCACCTCGGTCCGGAGTTTCCTCGATGCGTCAGGTAATCCGGAGGAGAGGTCAGTGTCCTTGTTGGTCCGGGTGTGACGCCGGCTCTCATGAACCTGTCGCTTCAAAATAAATTGAGGATCTTGATAAGCTAAAGGATGTGAAAAGCTTACTTTCCGGGTTACCCTTCGGACTTTCAGCCTTGGCAAGGGCTCCGAGTCGGAGGAAAGTGACATTACCTCTTCAACCACCGGGTTACTTGCTCCGGTGTCATCCTGTTGATGAACAAGTGTTGGTAAGGCGGACAGAAATAAACAATAAACATAACAAAGAGTTTACAGGTTCAGGGGTTACCTCTGACTCGGAGATGTCGCTTAGTTGCATCAGCTCCGAAGCAGTAGCCTACTTCCATTCTTACGGGGAGCGGCTTTCTTGGCGGCTTTCTTCGCCTTTCTGGCCTTCTTGGCCGCTTCATGGTCATATTTGACCCGCCAGAACTTGTCATCAGCCTAAAAAATACAATGATGATTTCTTAAAAGATTCAGATGAAAGTTATATACAGAAGAAGATAAGATGTTCAGATCAACGGCTTACCGCTGGGGCTGGGTTGGTCTTGCAGAAGGGGGCTAACCCGGTCCTCCCGCAGTCTGCTAGGCTCTCGTTCAAGAGAGCCTTGGTCATATCCTCTGCAACATCTTCAGGAAGATCGTTGCGGCTGTGTCTCTGGGGGTCATCCTTTCGGCCCGTGTACTCGCACATTAAGCCGGGGCGGCGGCTCAATGGGATTACCCGCCAGGAGATCCAGACCCGGACCAGATCAATTCCATTAAGACCATTGCCCAGGAGAGCTTTGATCCTGTTAATAGTGGGGAGGAGAGGTTGGCGCTCCGCTTGAGTCAGCTTGTCTGACAGTGGGTGTGTTGGTTCCAGACGCGAGGGGCGAAAGCCGGGCAGCGGACTCTCATCAGCCGATGACGTGTCTTGGCAATAGAACCATGTCTGGTTCCAGTCTTTGGGGTGGCTTGGCAGCTCTGCGTAAGGGAAAAGGCAGTCCCTCCGCCGCTGAATGGAGATGCCACCAAGCTCCAAGCTTGGCCCATTGGCGCACTCATTTTGCCGGTTCAGGTAGAAGAGCTCTCTGAAGAGCAGCAGACTGGGCTCCTCTCCAAGGTAGACTTCGCAAAACACTTGGAAGTTGCAGATATTGGATACTGAGTTGGTCCCTATGTCTTGAGGCCGCAGGTCGAAGAAATTCAGCACGTCTCTGAAGAACTTTGAGCTGGGCGGTGCGAAGCCCCGGCTCATGTGATCCGCAAAAATGACCACCTCCCCGTCCCTTGGCTGTGGTCTCTCCTCTGATGGGTCGGGGGCACGGTAGGACATGACGTCCTTCTTGGGCAGATAGCCTGACTTGACAAAATCTGCTAAGGTCTCATTGGTGACATTGGACCTCATCCAATTGCAAGTGATGGAGGCTTTAGGAGCTTTGGGAGGCATGATGAAAGTCGGCAGCCTATGATAAAGGGAAACGTCCGGTTTAATTATAAGCCGGAGGAAATTTACAGGTCAATGTTAAAGTGGCGGCTTATGGGGGGGGACTAATGACATATATCTAGGTGCAGCGGGTTATTTAAGCCGCCCTAGGTATTGAGAGTAATTCGATTGTCTACGGCCTTATCACGGATGAGCCGGAAAATTCTATGGCGCATGGTCTCCTTTGAGTCGGAAGATTCTACGGCGCGTGGTTTCTTTAAACCGGAAATGTAAACCGCCATGACTCAATGAGTGCAGTTTTTTACTAAGTGTGGTGAAAACAGGTTTCACACATTGCAGTAAAATTTTTGGATCAAAATGGTCAGTCAAAAGGAAAATTTCTAGACCTAAAAAACAGACGCAGGGGAGTTCTTGAGCTCGAACGAGGCCTTTATGCAGTAAAAAGACGTCTACTTGCATGAGAAATGGGTGCTAAACAGCTACCGCAGTAGTTCTATACCAGGCTAAGATCAAAAAAGGGCAGTAAAAATGAAAACTACCGGAGCTCGTGGGCGACAGCGAAGAACACGAAGAACATGGACGAACCCTATGGCAGATCTGTTCTACAGGGCAAGCAGGACTTACAGGGGCTGGTGAGTCGCGGAGGTCGTCGCGTTTCTCTGGTCAAATCAGGGTGATGCAGCGGCCTGAGTTGGTGATGACGAGAAGACCCGCGGCGGCGGCAGCAGAAGAGCTCGAGCAGGGGAGTAGTGGCGCGAGGAAGAAGACGAAGAAGAGGGGAGTGGCTGAAGGCCCGTCGGGCCGGCCTATTTATAAGGGCGAGCTCATAAGTGGGTGCGTGAAACGAGGAGACCGTGGCGTGGTTATCTCCCCACGAGATGCCTCGATTTTCGGGATGGCAGTAAAAATAAGATCCATTACGGATCTGGCGGAGTAAAAAACGGGCTTAATGGAAGATGACGTCACGCCGGGTTATGGCCTTCACACAAATGGTAAGCCGGAGATTTTTTCTGTCGAAAGAATTGAAGATTGACATGAGCCGGCTCAAATCAATCTGGGGCCTAATGTTGAGGATATAGACCTTAGAGTCACCCGCCAGGAGGGGCCGGGTTACTCATATGGTCATTGCCAGAAGCCCGGCGCTAAGCTTGAAGACGGTGGGCCAAAGATGGGCTTAAGACCCGGATACGGCTTAAGGCCCGTAGTTACAATCATTATTATGGTAGAACTTGTAGTGTAAGGCAAGAGTAATTGAGAGTCCGAGCCGGACACTCTTATGAGCCGGCCGGGACTCTGAGAGTTGCTGGGCGTCAGCCTCCCTATATAAAGGGACGACCCGGCAGCGGTTTTGGGGACAAGAAAGATCTCATCGAGAGCCAGGCATAGCAGTTAAGCTCCCTGGTCCTCGAAACCCTAATCAATACCACCTCAACTGGACGTAGGCTTTTACCTTCACCGTAAGGGGCCGAACCAGTATAACCCTCGTGTTCCTTGTCCCATTAACCCCTTCAAGCTTCCTAGCGGCGATGGCTCCACGACTAAGTCCTAGCTTGAGGACATCTGCCGTGACAATTCCACGACATGAGCTGTGTTAGCGAAAGAAAACAAAACACCACTTCAAGGTACTGTAATGAAATCATTCTTTATTTATATTGGTGTTAAACCTACTGTATTCCAACTTCTCTATGGTTTATAAACTATTTTACTAGCCATAGATTCATCAAAATAAGCAAACAACACACGAAAATCAGAATCTGTCAAAAACAGAACAGTCTGTAGTAATCTGTAACTAACACAAACTTCTGGAACTCCAAAAAATCTACCAAAATAGGACGACCTGGAAAATTTGTTTATTGATCTTCTGCAATTGGAATCAATATTTTATGACGTTCTGGTGATTTTTAACAATTGTTTTCGTGAACAGAGAGTTTCTGGAATTTTCAGCAAGATCGAATAACTATCATCCAAGAAGATCCTATAGGTTTAACTTGGCACAAACACTAATTAAAACATAAAAACAAGTCTAACCAGAGGCTAGATAAAAGATTTATTCCTAAACAGAAGCAAAAAGCAAAAAAAAATTTGGGTTGCCTCCGAACAAGCGCTTTTCTTTAAAGCCTTTTGGCTAGGCATTGATAATTTTAATGATGCTCACATGAAAGACAAGAATTGAAGCGCAAAAAGAGCATCATAAAACACATGACAAACACATCTAAGTCTAACATACTTCCTATGAATAGGCATCTTATAGACTAACAAATTATCAAGGCAAGCAAAAACTAGCATATGCAAGGAAGAAGAAAGCGACGATAGCAATCTCAACATGAAGAGAGGTAATTTAGTAACATGAAAACTTCTAAAACTATTCCTCTCTCATAATAATTACATGTAAGATCATATTCAAATTCAACAATATAGCTATCACATAAAATATTCTCTAGATGATCTACATGCATGCAAAGTTGAGACTCTTCCAAAATAGTGGGATTATCATTAACTAAAGTCATGACCTCTCCAAACCCACTTTTATCAAAAATACCATAAGATTGAATATTCTCCAAATATGTGGGATCTAAAGTTGACACTCTTCCAAACCCACTTTCAATAATATTGCAAACATTATTATCAATCTCATATTCATCATGGGGCTTAAATAAATTTTCAAGATCATAAGAAGAATCACCCCAATCATGATCATTGCAACAAGTAGTAGACATAGCAAAACTAGCATCCCCAAGCTTAGGGTTTTTCATATTATTAGCACAATTGACATCAAGAGAATTTATCATAACATCATTGCAATCATGCTTTTCATCGAAGGAACTATCAAGTATGGGTGCAATAGCAACGATTTCATGTTTAACATAAGGAACTATAGCAAATTCATCTTCATAAATATTGGCATCATGGCCACAAGAATAGCAAGCATCATGTTCATCAAGGGATATTTTAATCAAATAATCGGAATCATCATTATCTATAGATTCAAGCATATCATTATTTTCTTCCAAAGCAAGAGTCATTCTCTCAATAAATTCTTTGACATAGACATTATGAGCATAGTTTTCATAGCAATATTTAAGTATGTCAATATTTTCAGATTCGTAGAGAGTAATATCATACTTTTCAATCAAAGAAGCAACTTCATAAGCACCCTTAAAAGCAACAAATTCTTCAATTTGTCCGATATCATAGTAACTATAAACACCCTTTGCATAAGAAGATAAGATTTCACTATCATTGAACTCACATAGGGAGGGAACATGTTTTTTAGGGTTCTTAGAGCAACAAGTAAAATCACAAATTTCACAAAGATTCCAAGCATAACATAGCAATCTATTTATTTCCCCATAAGAGTTTCCCTTTTTCAGACAAACGGTGACGCACAAAATGAGCATGCTCGTCTAAAGATTTCCCATCAACTAGGCTAGTTGGGGTTTCAACACGAGCGCATAAGGATCGAAGATGATCCAAGTAGAACACTTTAAGTAGATCCATATCAATAGATTTTCAGCAAGCAAAGATGCAAGCAAATAGAAGGCACATGGAAACACAAACAAAGATACATACGTGAGTAAAGAGAACGGAAAAAGACGGCGAATAAAACGGCAAGGGTGAAGTGGGGGAGGGGAAAACGAGAGGCAAATGGCAAATAATGTAATGCAGGAGATAAGGGTTTGTGATGGGTACTTCGTATGTTGACTTTTGCGTAGACTCCCCGGCAACGGCGCCAGAAATCCTTCTTGCTACCTCTTGAACGCTGCGTTGGTTTTCCCTTGAAGAGGAAAGGGTGATGCAGTAAAGCAGCGTAAGTATTTCCCTCAGTTTTTGAGAACCAAGGTATCAATCCAGTAGGAGGCCACGCACGAGTCCCTCGCACCTACACAAACAAATAAATCCTTGCAACCAACGCAATAAAGGGGTTGTCAATCCCTTCACGGTCACTTATGAGAGTGAGATCTGATAGATATGATAAGATAATATTTTTAGTATTTTTATGATAAAGATGCAATGTAAAATAAAAGGCAATAAAAATAGCTAAGTATTGGAAGATTAATATGATGGAAAATAGACCCGGGGGCCATAGGTTTCACTAGTGGCTTCTCTTGAGAGCATAAGTATTATGGTGGGTAAACAAATTACTGTTGAACAATTGATAGAATTGATCATAGTTATGAGAATATCTAGGTATGATCATGTATATAGGCATCACGTCCGAGACAAGTAGACCGACTCCTGCCTGCATCTACTACTATTACTCCACACATCGACCGCTATCCAGCATGCATCTAGAGTATTAAGTTCATAAGAACAGAGTAACGCTTTAAGTAAGATGACATGATGTAAAGGGATAAACTCATGCAATATGATATAAACCCTATCTTGTTATCCTCGATGGCAACAATACAATAGGTGCCTTGCTGCCCCTACTGTCACTGGGAAAGGCCACTGCAAGATTGAACCCAAAGCTAAGCACTTCTCCTATTGCAAGAAAGATCAATCTAGTAGGCCAAACCAAACTGATAATTCGAAGAGACTTGCAAAGATAACCAATCATACATAAAAGAATTCAGAGAAGATTCAAATATTGTTCATAGATAAACTTGATCATAAACCCACAATTCATCGGTCTCAACAAACACACCGCAAAAGAAGATTGCATCGAATAGATCTCCACAAGAGAGGGGGAGAACATTGTATTGAGATCCAAAAAGAGAGAAGAAGCCATCTAGCTAATAACTATGGACCCGAAGGTCTGAGGTAAACTACTCACACATCATCGGAGAGGCTATGGTGTTGATGTAGAAGCCCTCCGTGATCGATGCCCCCTCCGGCCGAGCTCCGGAAAAGGCCCCAAGATGGGATCTCACGGGTACAGAAGGTTGCGGCGTTGGAATTAGGTTTTTGGCTCCGTATATGGTAGTTTGGGGGTACGTAGGTATATATAGGAGGAAGAAGTACGTCGCTGGAGCAACGTGGCCCCATGAGGGTGGAGGGGGCGCCCAGGGGGGTAGGCGCACCCCCTACCTCGTGCCTTCCTGGTTGATGTCTTGATGTAGGGTCCAAGTCCTCTGGATCATGTTCGTTCCGAAAACCACGTTCCCGAAGGTTTCATTCCGTTTGGACTCCGTTTGGTATTCTTTTTCTGCGAAACTCTGAAATAGGCAAAAAACAGCAATTCTAGGCTGGGCCTCCGATTAATAGGTTAGTCCCAAAAATAATATAAAAGTGTATAATAAACCCCGATAATGTCCAAAACAGAATATAATATAGCATGGAACAATCAAAAATTATAGATACGTTGGAGACGTATCATTTACCCTTACGACGCTGGCCATTATTCTGCATGTTGGGATTAGCCACAAAATCCAAGCTATTATCAGCCTTGCACTTACCGTTGCCTCCCTGATTGGCCGGATTATGCTGCTATCCTCTGGTGCTGCTGCTCTTCTTTCCCTTTCCCAGCTTTTCATCATCAGACTCAGGGTCCTTGGTCCCATCAGAGTCAGCATATTTAACCAAAGCCGCCATGAGTGTCCCCATGTCATTGCAGTGAAGTTTGAGCCGTCGCAACTTCTGCTTTAGGGGTGTGAACCGGCAATTGTTCTCCAGCATCAACACTGCTGAGTCGGCATTGATGCGATCTGACGAATGCAAGATTGTTGAGACCCGGCGCACCCAATGGGTTGTTGACTCACCTTCCACCTGGACACAGGAGGCAAAATCCACAATTGCCATAGGCTGTTTACATGTATCCTTGAAATTCTGGATAAACCGGGCTTTTAACTCGGCCCATGACCCAATGGAGTTGGCAGGGAGCCCCTTCAACCAAGTGTGGGTCGTTCCTTCCAACATCAGGGGGAAATATTTAGCACATGTCACACGCTAACATCTAGCAACTCTATGGCCATCTCATAACTCTCAATCCATGCTTCAGGAGGTAAATCAGCTGTATAGTTAGGCACCTTACGGGTGAGGGAGTCCTGGATTAGGGGGTCCTCGGACAGCCGGACTATATACTTTGGCCGGACTGTTGGACTATGAAGATACAAGATTGAAGACTTCGTCCCGTGTCCGGGTGGGACTCTCCTTTGTGTGGAAGGCAAGCTTGGCAATTCGGATATGTAGATCTCATCCCTTGTAACCGACTCTGTGTAACCCTAGCCCCCTCCGGTGTCTATATAAACCGGAGGGTTTAGTCCGTAGGACAACAACAATCATAATCATAGGCTAGCTTCTAGGGTTTAGCCTCTACGATCTCGTGGTAGATCAACTCTTGTAATACTCATATCATCAAGATCAATCAAGCAGGAGGTAGGGTATTACCTCCATCGAGAGGGCCCGAACCTGGGTAAACATTGTCTCCCCCGCCTCCTGTTACCATCCGCCTTAGACGCACAGTTCGGGACCCCCTACCCGAGATCCGCCGGTTTTGACACCGACATTGGTGCTTTCATTGAGAGTTCCACTGTGCTGTCACCATAAGGCTTGATGACTCGTCTTTTTGTCAAGGACAACATCACCTCTGGGGGAGCCTTGGCTGTAGGCCAAACTCTCCGACTAGGCGGCTTCGTCATGACCGCCCGTTCGACCGTTGCGCCGACGATGACTTCTCGGGTCATCAAAAACAGCCTCCACGTCGGCTCGGGATTCGTCGAGCAGATGGATCCAATGGAGCTCTCTTCCTTGAACGAGCTCTTGGATCGCATCGCCGCCTTGGAAGTCGCTATGGACTATGATCGGATCGGGCTTAAACCCGACCAAAGGGAGATTAACTCTCCGCCGGTCACCCATCAGATAGCGGTGGTGGAGGAGCAACACAGCGATTCTTCCTCTATCTTGAGGAAAAACTATGTCCGGATCCCGAGCTCTCCGAGCCGGATACCTGTCTACGGGAGGACATGGCCCAAGCTTTGAACCTAGAATCAGACAGCGGGCCAGATCTATTGGGCATCATCCCGAAGCCCGAACTGCCAAGTTCGGAAACTCCTCCGCCCCTGGGTCTCAGATCGGGTCAGGGTTCGGACCTAAATCTACCCACCCACCCAGATATAAGTGATCTTTCCCACATTAGACAAGAGCCCCAAGAGACAGTACATCACTATTGGGCCAGATTCTTCCTTGTAATGAGCAAGGTCAAGGACTGTCGCAAGGAAGACGCAATTTCATTCTTTTGCAAAAATTGCACGGACAAGGGAATCCTCAACGCCATAAGTTGCCATGACATAGCACACTTCGCTGACTTGGCAGCCATAGTACAAAAGTATTGTGCGATGGAAAGCGCCTGGAAAACCCAAACAAAATTCTGGGATCCTCCGGCTCTCACTAAACCCCCCGTCCGAACTAAAAGGGTGTACTCACGTAAGTCACCCGATCCAATTACAAAGAAACAAAAGCCCACTATAGGGCGTGGAACCGTATTGGAGGGATGGCTCAATGGGCCATGCAAAATTCACAGTACAGCGGATGCCATGCCAACACATAGCCTTAGAGCATGTTGGATACTCCGGCAGGTGGCCAAGAGTGGCGAGGATATCCTCATCAACAATACAACAGAGAACCGTCCCGTGGAAAATAACAATACAGTATTGACAGTCTTCGAGACCTTTGCCTCAAATAATAGGCGCAAGCGAGTACTCCGCAGCCTTGCCGAAGTCTGCCACGTGGCAGCAACAAATCCATGGAGCGATACGGCTATAACCTTCAATGCCAGTGACGAACCTAAATTCCAAACAGCCCGAGCACCAACCGCCTTGGTCCTTAGTCCAATTGTGGATGGCTTCCAGCTTACTAAAGTGCTCATGGACGGTGGCAGCGGATTAAACCTCATCTATGAGGAGACCCTTCGAAAAATGGAAATAGACAAGAGCCGCATTGAGCAAAGCAGCACGACCTTCAGAGGAATCATCCCTAGTCGGGAGGCACGATGTGCAGGAAAAATCACACTATGTGGTATTCGACACGTCGGAGAATTATAGGTCCGAAGAAATCACATTCCAAGTGGCCCCGTTGTCGGTGTCAAAACCGGCGGAACTCGGGTAGGCGGTCCCGAACTGTGCGTCTAAGGCGGATGGTATCAGGAGGCGGGGGACACAATGTTTACCCAGGTTCGGGCCCTCTCGATGGAGGTAATACCCTACTTCCTGCTTGATTGATCTTGATGATATGAGTGTTACAAGAGTTGATCTACCACAAGATCGTAGAGGCTAAACCCTAGAAGCTAGCCTATGGTATGATTGTTGTTGTCCTACGGACTAAACCCTCCGGTTTATATAGACACCGGAGGGGACTAGGGTTACACAGAGTCGGTTACAAGGGAGGAGATCTACATATCCATATCGCCAAGCTTGCCTTCCACGCCAAGGAGAGTCCCATCCAGACACGGGACGAAGTCTTCAATCTTGTATCTTCATAGTCCAACAGTCCAGCCAAAGGATATAGTCCGGCTGTCTGAGGACCCCCTAATCCAGGACTCCCTCAGTAGCCCCTGAACCAGGCTTCAATGACGATGAGTTCAGCGCACAGATTGTCTTTGGCATTGCAAGGCGGGTTCCTCCTCCGAATACTCCATAGAAGATTTTGAACACAAGGATAGTGTCCGGCTCTGCAAAACAAATTCCACATACCACCATAGAGAGAATAATATTCCCACGAATCTAATCTGCTGACGCATTTTGCAGCATGACATCACACAATGGCCCGGTCATTATTCGAACCGTTTTTCACAACCAGCCACATCATGTATTGCGAGGCGGTTTCCTTGGCACGTCTTGTTGAAGCAGAGATCGTGTCCCCTTATCACGGGATTCTCATCAATACGGGTGTGAGTAACCCAGCCGCACCATCAATTACGGCGCTTGGGGAATAAGCAATTTTACCAGGTAGGTGGGGAGGTGCATAGCCTCTTCCGCCCTTATAAAGGGACAAGGATTCACCCTTTTCACATATGCCTTCTTCCTCCTAGCCCATCCATTCTTGCGCACTCGTGCTCCAGCGCCCAAGTTCGCGTTTTTCTCCTCAAACCACTCCAAGCATGTCCGGGGCGGGAGGCAAGTGGATGGTCTCCTCCGTTACGAAGGAGAACATCACAAAGCTGTGGGGAGCCGGATACCTGGCCGCGGATATCACACACCAGCTGCCAGATGCGGGGCAAATCATCCCTACTCCAGAACCCCATGAGAGGGTGGTTTTCCTTACCCACTTAGTCCGCGGACTGGGATTTCCCCTCCACCCGTTTGTCCATGGGCTCATGTTCTACTACGGGCTGGACTTTCACGATCTGGCCCCAAATTTCATCCTCAACATCTCGGCGTTTATCGTCGTGTGCGAGGCCTTCCTCCACATCCAACCACATTTCGGCCTGTGGCTGAAGACCTTCAATGTTAAACCGAAGGTGGTGGTTGGCCAGCAAGCGGAGTGCGGAGGCGCCATGGTGGGCAAAATTCCCAACGTCACCTGGCTCGAAGGCTCCTATATGGAGACCATAAAGGGGTGGCAATCGGGGTGGTTCTACATCACCGAGCCGCGCGACACCAACTGGGTGGCGGCCCCCAAATTTCGATCCGGAATCCCCATGCGCCTCACCTCCTGGAAAGAGAAGGGCCTGTCCTGGGGTTCCCCGGTAGAGCTGACCGGACTCCAGACATGCATCAGAAACATGATGAGCAAGAAAATCAAGCTCGTCAACGTGGTCCAAGTCATGCTCTTCCGCCGGATTCTCCCGTGCCAAAGACAGGCGTTCACTTTGTGGGAGTTCGACCCGGCCGAGCACCAGACGCTGCGAGAGCTCTTCGACACGACGCACAAGGATGTCTGGAGGGTGCTGTTCAAGGGCGCCGAGGTACCACCTCCCCTTATCGAGGACCGCGGACTCAGCGCAAAGCACCCTGCGAACCCGGTAAGTCTTTTATATCTTATAAGATGTTCATTTCCCCAGTATAACTACGGGCGGGATCTAAGCCTCCACACCGTTTAACAGGACTGGGTAGCAACAGCGGAGCGGATCGATTGTCCGGCTCCCCTGCCCGAAGATCCAGCAGATGCTCTCCTAACGGAGATGATGGTTCCGGCACCTTACGAGGTGCCGGAGAAGAAGGCCAAGAAGAAGGCCGCGGGGACCAGGAAGGGTCTCCGGCGCAGGGTGATATCGGACTCATCGTCCGAGAGCACCGAGGCGCACTCCTCCCACAAAAACGAGGAGGAGGAAGAGGAAAGTTCTCCCCCCTAGCCGGGGGAGACAAGAAAAGGAAGGCCGCCCCGTCCGGGGCGGCCGAAGGGTCCAAGAAGGGAAGAACCCTTCTTCCGGACAAATCCGCCGCCGCCGCCTTCAGCGAAGAGGAGTGGTTGCCCAGGGACAAGCCCCTGGCGAAGTCGTAAGTATACGGATATCATAATAATTCTTGGCATTTTTTATTGAACTGCTTCTCATGACGCCGAACATGATTATGCAGTCCGTCCTGAGCCCATATCGACGTATCTTCATCGGATGGTTCTTTGGACCCGTCGGATCTGAACAGTGATTCACTTCCGACCGCCTCCTCCCCTCGCCCTACGGACAAGGTCGAACTGTTGTCTCAAAGGGCACCGAGCCGAGGGGAGGTACTCCTGAGGCGCCTCACGGCGACCTTCCGGATGCTGGGTGCAAGGGGAGCAAGACTCCCATGGGCTCTGATGATGGGGGCAGCCAATTCGGCCCCCAGCCGAATACTGCGCCGGAACCTCCAGTGGTTCCGGACTCTGTTAGGCAACCCCTCGCTAAGAGGGGCAAGCCGCCTGTGCCGATGGCCTCTGTCCATCCAGAGGCATCGGAGAACTTGCTGGAAGCGCTTCGCAGCGCTTCCATCGACGAAGAACACCGCTCTATCATGAGTGCGGTGGTCAAGAAAGTTCAGTCAGCCAAGAGCGGACTGACTGAAGCCTGTGCCAGCCTCCTAACAGGCTTTGAGGTAAGTAACCAGATTATAAGAGAATGTTACCGCATAGACACTAGCCCCTGATGCTCTGTTTGGCGTTTGCGAAGAAAGGCCGAATAGAGGATCAAATAATAACCGCAGGAGTCTAATCGAAATATGTCTATGTGCATATGCAGGCTTCACTGCTAGCCGCTGCCGCACGTACTGCGGAGGTCGCCACACTGAAGCGGGACCTTGAGTGGTCCAAGGACGAGCTCGGCCTTGCCAAAAGGCAGCTCGAAGAGAACAAATGTAAGTTATACCTCGTCTGTACATTGATAAGAAAAACAAGGGTGGTTGCTTAGATCATAGGATCGTCATGAATTATGCTAGGGGCCACGACCGAAGTGGCGACCCTGAAGAAGGCGCTGTCCGAGGCCGAGGACAAGGCGGCCAAGGAGCGCATTGAGCGAGAAAAACAAGAGGCTCGGGTGGGCGAGGTGCAGCAAGAGTTCCAGGCTCTTGTCAAAAAACACGAGTCCTTGGAGCTTGACTCTAAGACGCGAGAGTCCGAGCTTGCGAAGGCCCTCAAAAGCGCACAACACGCCAAGGCCGAAGCCCAAAAGGCCCTCCAGGAAATTGAGGCAGTTAAGAAGATAGCGGCGGGTAAGGCATTCATTATGCAAAGCAAGCATGTGAAAGAAAATTTCCTTTTACTTACCCGAGTTCGGAGCTCTCCAGGAGCGTTCGCAGATCTGCCTCGCGGTGTGTCAGTTGACGCTGTTCTATCAGGCCAAGGAGGGGAGCTCGATGAAGAAGTTGTTCTGTTCTCAGTATACTGGGACCGAACACCCCATGCCATTGAGCGACCAGCTGAAGCAACTGGTCGAGCTCCACAAGGCAGCCGAACAGGCCATGAAGGGTCTTATAGTCCGGATGTGGCCTGGCGATCCCCTGCCCGATAGCTACTTCGGCCTGGTGAGGCGGCTTGTGAATGCCTGCCCACGGCTTGAAGTCATAAAGCGGTCCGTCTGCATCGAGGGCGCCCGCAGGGCTTTTGCCCGAGCAAAGGTGCACTGGGCGAAGCTGGTGAAGGAGGGGCCGCCAGAAGGCAAGGAGCATCGCCACCCCGAGATGTATTATAACAGTGTCCTGAAGGGTTCTCGCCTTATGGCGGAGGAATGTACTAAGGATGTAATATTCGAATGAATGTACTCATGCGATCCTGTAATATGAAACGAGTTCATTTGTGCTATGCAACACTTGTGAATTTAAAATATTACCTTCTGTGCGGCCGTTTATAAAATCTGAGAGTTGGCCAGTCGTCGGCTTCTGCCCCCATGTACCTAGTACTGAGGTGTTCGGGATAAACCTGAGCACTCTTTATCCCAATTTTGGGTCCTTCGAGGGAGGTGTTCAGCACAACGAACCAGGCAATCGGACTATAAGGCTTTATCACTCTCACTTAGCCATAGAAGTCTACAATTTTAAATTTTGGCGAAGCCCCTAGTATTCGGAAGGCCGAATTTGGGGCGCTATATACGCCTAAGTCGGTCAAGGCCGACTCCTCGCCCGAAGCGGAAAAAGTCTTTAAGGACTTGGGACCTCTCGAACAGCGACCAGCTCTCGCCTTATCATGACAGTCAGTTTTTGGCTTTCTCTACTGAGGTGCTCATCGGAAGAACCGGGACACAATCGCAGTAGTTCTCCCAGCGCTAGCTTAGCCGATATTGCGGAACGTAAGGTACCAAAACATGGGAGCCGGGCAAACCCAACTATTGACCCAAGACATGATTCGGAGCTGATGCATATAATGCTATAAGTTCGGGGTGTCGCACTGTCGAAAGTGTTCGGACTTCTCACGCCGTATTATGGGGTATACTGAAGCCCCTGGCATACTGGTCGTACTAGAATGTACGGGTGCAAGTTGTCGTAAATAAACAGACAAGAAAAAAGAAGGGTAATGCAATTATAGACTAATGCTACGCATTGTTATTTAAATAATACGTCGAAGCATACTGATACAAGTAGTGCAATAAGCAAAAAATAGGACTATTTGACATGTCCTATCCAAGGATAAGCTGCGTATGGGTATTAAAAAATGGGTACTTCAATTGTTATCAGAGACCACCTGGGGATTCCCTTGTACGTCTTAGCTTCTTGCCTCCTTGGTTGTTCCTTCCCGTAATGTGTCCAGCGATCAGACTGCCGGAAAGGGCTTCCAGAGAGTAAGGTCCTGAAAGAGAGGAAATGATAAAGGTATACAGCCCCTTGGGCGGTTGAGCCGCATTGTGGGACGTGCCCTGGTCGTGCCCCTGCCTATGCCCATGGTATTTTTAGTGCGTAATTATGTACGCGTGGCACAGATTTCGTCGCTTGACTGGGACTAGGATGGGGGCCGAATTGCTAGGCAAGCTCTGAACGTGCCAGACGATCCTGTTGCAGGTTACTCCGGACTCGCTTGAAGGTGTCCGGGGGCTTTATCGCCGAATTGGCGGATTGCCTTGAAAGGCTGCTTTGTGCCTCAGCTGCGAGGGCCGCAGTGTGCTCCTCCGTGTGGAGCGAGCGTTCTGTGTTTCCGTTGACTGTTATAACCCCACGAGGTCCTGGCATTTTGAGCTTGAGGTATGCATAATGCGGTACCGCATTGAATCTCGCAAATGCGGTTCGCCCGAGCAGTGCGTGATAGCCACTACGGAACGGGACGATATCGAAGATTAACTCCTCGCTTCGGAAGTTCTCCGGAGATCCGAAGACCACTTCGAGTCTGATTGAGCCCGTGCAATGGGCCTCTAGACCTGGGATGACACCTTTAAAGGTGGTTTTAGTGGGTTTGATCCTCGAGGGGTCTATGCCCATTTTGCGCACTGTATCCTAATAGAGCAGGTTCAGGCTGCTGTCGCCGTCCATAAGGACTCTGGTGAGGTGAAATCCGTCGATGATGGGGTCAAGGACCAAAGCGGCAGATCCGCCATGACGGATACTAGTGGGGTGGTCCCTGCGATCGAAGGTGATCGGACAAGAGGACCATGGGTTGAACTTTGGGGTGACTGGCTCCATGGCATAGACGTCCCTTAGTGCACGTTCCTGTTCCCTCTTGGGAATGTGGGTTGTGTATATCATGTTCACCGTTTTCACTTGTGGAGGGAACCTCTTCTGTCCTCCTGTGTTCGGCGGCCGGGGCTCCTTCTCGTCGTCGCTATGCAGCTCCTTGTCCCTGCTTTCGGCATTCAACTTGCCGGCCTGCTTGAACACCCAGCATTCTCTGTTGGTGTGATTGGCTGGCTTATCGGGGGTACCGTGAATTTGACACGAGCAATCGAGTATGCGGTCCAAACTGGACGGGCCCGGATTGCTTCTTTTGAACGGCTTCTTCCGCTGACCGGATTTAGAGCCGCTGAATCCGGCATTTATTGCCGTGTCCTCGGCGTTGTCGCCGTTGTTGTGGCGCCTGCACTACAAAAAAAAGACACATCCGTGACATTTTGGGCCGAACGAATTTTTTTTCTATCATACATATGACACTTCTATGACGATAATTGTGACAAAACCCGGTATCATCATAGATATGGTGGGCTCCTACTTCTATTACAAAAAATCATGACAGAAAATGGGCTTTTCGTCCTGGCCGGGCCGGAGACGCAGCTGCATGACATTCTTTGGGCCATCCATGACGGAAAAAACCGTGGTAGAAGCGAGGGCGAGGAAAATTTTGGGGAGTTCCCGGTTACGGTGGGAGGTCGGGGGCCGAGCGATGCGCATTTCTCTCGTACCCGTACGCGCGTGTGTGCGAGGCGTTGGCTCTAACTGAACCCGAGCGAGGCGTTGGGCTCTAACTGAACCCGAGCGATTGCACTGCAGGCTACGCATTACTGAACCCGAGCAATCAATCGATGGCTGTTAACTGAACCTGATCGAGCGATTCCTTTGCTACTGCTGCTAACTGAAGCCGATCGATGCTGCCTCCGGGATGAACAGTGAGCGTTGCGGGGGGGGGGGGGTTGGATGAATAGTGAGCGGTGGCGTTGCCTCTGGATGAACAGGACCCCGTGGTGTGGTGGAGGGCTGGATGAACAGTAGACGGTGGAGGGGTGCCCGTGGAGGGGTGGTTGAACAGGACCCCGTGGTGTGGAGGGCTGGATGAACAGTAGACGGTGGAGGGGTGCCCGTGGAGGGGTGGTTGAATAGTAGCCGGTGGAGTAGCGCGCGGTGGAGGCTGGATGAACAGGAGCCCGTGGAGCCTGGAGGAGGTCGGCGGTAGCCCGTGGAGGCTGGAGGAGGTCGACGGTAGCCCGTGGAGGCTGGAGGAGGTCGACGGTGGAGATGAACAGTATCCCGTGGAGTCCTGTTTTGCAGTACGCCACACCCCTCCCGATGAACAGGACCCCCGTTTCGACCGTTTTGCGGTACGCCACACACCTCCCGATCAACAGGACCCCCGTTTCGACCGTAGGAGGTCCGTTTCGTCCGTTTTGCGGTACGCCACACCCCTCCCGATCAACAGGACCCCCATTTCGACCGTAGGAGGTCCGTTTCCTCCGTTTTGCGGTACGCCACACCCCTCCCGATCAACAGGACCCCGTTCCGAACGTAGGAGGTCCGTTTCCTCCATTGTGTGGTACGCCAGGCCTCGTTTCCATCGCCTGTTCCGTCCAAGCCCTCCCGATGAACATGACCACGCATTCCGTTCCGACCCAGCCGGTTGGCTCCCACGCGTTCCGTTGCCTCCCGATGAACACGACGCATTCCGTTGCCTCCCCATGAACACGACGCATTCCGTTGCCTCCCCATGAACACGACGATGAGGCTGTTTCTCCGTTCCGACCCAGCCATGTACACGAGCCCTGGCCGTACGTATGCGCGAGTAGGCGCTCGAGACCCCGCCCGTATGTACACATATGTGGCCGTATTTTCTTTCTTGCACCCTGGCCGCTGTACGTACGTGTACATGCTACGTGCGCGCCTCTACTACGACACGTACACGCCTCTACTACGACACGTGCGCGCCTCTACATCCACCGGTATATATGTACGTACACGTTCGTGACCAGAATGACAACGCTACGTACGCTTCGACCAGGTGGGTCCCGACTGTCAGGCACTTCCTTGCCAGCGAAGATGTAGCTAGTGGGTCCCAACAGTCAGGGGGCGAATCGTTTTTTTGCCCGGACACACTTCCTTGCATGCGAAGATGTAGCTGGTGGGTCCCAGCAGTCAGGGGGAAACGTTTTTTTCGCAAAATACAGTGGCCCGTCTGGTGGGTCCCAGCTGTCAGGTGGAGGAATCATTATTTTTCGCGTAATAAGGAGGCACTTCCTTGCTGCGGCCGTGGACCCAGCTGTCAGCCTCTCCACGTACAGTCCACGTCCGATGGAAGTCGTTCCTTGACCACGTTGACCACGCCGCGCCGAGAGCACCAGGGCGGTGGACGACGGCGAGGCCTAGGAAAGGGACGACGGGGAGCCGGGGAAGATGCGGCAGCGGAAGCCCGCACGGAGAGGAGTACGAGGGTTCACTGGTTCGGCTGCAGTGTGAGGCTACCGTCGCCGCAGGGCCTGGCCAGCGGTGGGAATAGTAGGGGCGGTGAGGCCTCCGCCGCAGCACAGCCGGCCACGGGAGGCAGGAGCATGCGGCACGACCGGCGCTGCTTTGGGCGGCTGGAGCAAGAAGACCAGAGGTTGAAAGACGTCATGGGCCATACATGGGCCAGAAGTGAAAACGGGCTGGAATCATATTGGATGGCCCAGATGACGCTACTGGGCCTAATTTGAATAGGGCGTAACGGGCCTTGGGTTAGCGGGCTATAAATGGGCTATATGCGAACAGGCCGTTACAGGCTTTCCATGGGCCGGCCTGCCACCTTTTGACCAAGTCAAACGGGCCGACCTTTTCACAGGAATGGGCCTCTGTTGGGCCGTGCCACGTGTCGACGTATCATAGGCGCCTTCTGTCCAATGAGTGGATGACATCTGTCCCAGCGATGAGCCGACACGTGTTTCCTCCAGCCAATGATGATTTTACACGTGGAAAATCCCCGTTGGTCGGGGCTGTTAACGGGTTATCGGATCCAAAACCCGACCCGATAGCTTAACGGCGTTCCGTTACGGTGGATGCCACGTGTCGGTCATCCTTGACGAAAGCACTTCTGTGACGCGCGATTTATCGTCATGGAAGTGGACACTTCCGTGATGATAATTTTGGTAATGTCATGGAACACTTCTACGACAACACAGATATGACTATCTTGATTCTGTCATAAATTTGTCATGGATGTACATGCATGACAAAAAACGCGACCTACTGTGACAAACACGTATCATCACGGAAGTGTATTTTTTTTGTAGTGTTGTGTCTGTTACGACGCGGTCTGCCGTTAGTATCCTTTGTATCTGAAGTGCCATGACTTCTTGATGTGTTGTTGCTGCGAGCCAGCCAGCTGTCTTCGCCCGCGCAAAAGCGGGTCATGAGCGTCGTGAGGGCTGCCATAGACTTCGGCTTCTCCTGGCCGAGGTGCCGGGCGGGCCACTCGTCACGGATGTTATGCTTAAATGCCGCTAAGGCCTCTGCATCCGGAAAGACGACAATTTGGTTTTTCTTAGTTAGGAACCGGGTCCAGAATTGCCTGGCCGATTTGTTGGGTAACGTAGCAGAAATTCAAAATTTTCTGCGCATCACCAAGATCAATCTATGGAGTAATCTAGCAACGAGGGGAAGGGGAGTGCATCTACATACCATTGTAGATCGCTAAGCGGAAGCGTTGCAAGAACGCGGATGAAGGAGTCATACTCGTAGCGATTCAGATCGCGGTTGGTTCCGATCTAAGCGCCGAACCACGACGCCTCCGCGTTCAACACACGTGCAGCCCGGTGACGTCTCCCACGCCTTGATCCAGCAAGGAGAGAGGGAGGGGTTGGGGAAGACTCCGTCCAGCAGCAGCACAACGGCATGGTGGTGATGGAGGAGCGTGGCACTCCAGCAGGGCTTCGCCAAGCACTGCGAGAGACGAGGAGGGAGAGGGGTAGGGCTGCGCCAAAGAGAGAGGAAGTCTCATGTCCATGGCAGCCCCAAAAACCCCACTATATATAGGGGAGGGGGAGGGGCTGCGCCCCCATCTAGGGTTCCCCCCAAGGGGTGCGGCCAGCCCTAGATGGGACTTGGAGGGGCGGCCAAGGGGGGAGAGAGGGGGCGCACCACTAGGTGGGCCTTAGGCCCATCTGAGCCTAGGGTTTCCCCCTTCCCCCTTCCCTGCGCCTTGGCCCCTTTGTGGGAGGCGCACCAGCCCACCTAGGGGCTGGTACCTTCCCACACTTGGCCCACGCAGCCCTCTGGGGCCGGTGGCCCCACCTGGTGGACCCCCGGGACCCTCCCGGTGGTCCCGGTACGTTACCGATAGCACCCGAAACTTTTCCGGTGACCAAAACAGGACTTCCCATATATAAATCTTTACCTCCGGACCATTCCGGAACTCCTCATGACGTCCGGGATCTCATCCGGGACTCCGAACAATATTCGGTAACCACATATATCTATTCCCTATAACCCTAGCGTCATCGAACCTTAAGTGTGTAGACCCTACGGGTTCGGGAACCATGCAGACATGACCGAGATGTTCTCCGGTCAATAACCAACAGTGGGATCTGGATACCCATGTTGGCTCCCACATGTTCCACGATGATGTCATCAGATGAACCACGATGTCGGGGATTCAATCAATCCCGTATACAATTCCCTTTGTCTATCAGTATGTTACTTGCCCGAGATTCGATCGTCGGTATCCCGATACCTTGTTCAATCTCGTTACCGGCAAGTCTCTTTACTCGTGCCGTAACACATCATCCCGTGATCAACTCCTTGGTCACATTGTGCACATTATGATGATGTCCTACCGAGTGGGCCCAGAGATACCTCTCCGTTTAAACGGAGTGACAAATCCCAGTCTCGATTCGTGCCAACCCAACAGACACTTTCGGAGATACATGTAGTGCACCTTTATAGCCACCCAGTGACGTTGTGACGTATGGTACACCCAAAGCATTCCTACGGTATCCGGGAGTTGCACAATCTCATGGTCTAAGGAAATGATACTTGACATTAGAAAAGCTCTTAGCAAACGAACTACATGATCTTGTGCTAGGCTTAGGATTGGGTCTTGTCCATCACATCATTCTCCTAATGATGTGATCCCGTTATCAACGACATCCAACGTCCATGGTCAGGAAACCGTAACCATCTATTGATCAACGAGCTAGTCAACTAGAGGCTTACTAGGGACAGGTGTTGTCTATGTATCCACACATGTATCTGAGTTTCCTATCAATACAATTTTAGCATGGATAATAAACGATTATCACGAACAAGGAAATATAATAATAACCAATTTATTATTGCCTCTAGGGCATATTTCCAACAGTCTCCCACTTGCACTAGAGTCAATAATCTAGTTCACATCACCATGTGACCAACATCCAAAGAGTTTACTAGAGTCAACAATCTAGTTCACATCACTATGTGATTAACACTCAATGAGTTCTGGTTTGATCATGTTATGCTTGTGAGAGAGGTTATTAGTCAACGGGTCTGAACCCTTGAGATTCGTGTGTGCTTTACGAATATCTATGTCATCTTGTGGATGCTACCACGCGCTAGTTGGAGCCATTTCAATAACTGCTCTACTATACGAATCCGGTTTACTACTCAGAGTCATCCGGATTAGTGTCAAAGTTCGCATCGACGTAACCCTTTACGACGAACTCCTTTTCACCTCCATAATCGAGAAAATTCCTTAGTCCACTAGATACTAAGGATAAGTTCGACCGCTGTCATGTGATCCATTCCCGGATCACTATTGTACCCCTTGACCAACTCATGGCAAGGCACACTTCATGTGCGGTACACAGCATAGCATACTGTAGAGCCTACGTCTAAAGCATAGGGGACGACCTTCGTCCTTTCTCTCTCTTCTGCTATGGTCAGGTCTTGAGTCTTACTCAATACTCACACCTTGTAACACAGCCAAGAACTCCTTCTTTGCTGATCTATTTTGAACTCTTTCAAAAACATGTCAAGGTGTGCGTTCTTTGAAAGTATCATCAGGCGTCTTGATCTATCTCTATAGATCTTGATGCCCAATATGTAAGCAACTTTATCCAGGTCTTCCTTTGAAAAACTCCTTTCAAACAACCCTTTATGCTTTCCAGAAATTCTACATCATTTCGGATCAACAATATGTCATTCACATATACTTATCAGAAATGTTGTAGCACTCCCACTCACTTTATTGTAAATACAAGTTTCTAACAAACTTTGTATAAACCCAAAAACTTTGATCACTCCATCAAAGCGTATATTCTGACTCCGAGATGCTTGCTCTAATCCATGGAAGGATCGCTGGAGCTAGCATACCTTTTAGCATCCTTAGGATCGACAAAACCTTTCTGATTGTATCACATACAACCTTTCCTTACGAAAACTGGTAAGGATACTTGTTTTGACATCCATCTGCCAGATTTCATAAATGCAGCTAATGCTAACATGATTCCGACGGACTTAAGCATAACTATGGATGAGAAAATCTCATCGTAGTCAACTCCTTGAACTTGTGAAAATACTCTTTGCCACAAGTCGAGCTTCATAGATGGTAACCTTACCGTCCACGTCCGTCTTCTTCTTAAAGATCCATTTATCTCAATGGCTTGCCGATCATCGGGCAAGTTCACCAAAGTCCATGCTTTGTTCTGATACATGGATCCTATCTCCGATTTCATGGCTTCTAACCATTTGTCGGAATATGGGCCCACCATCACTTCTCCATAGCTCGTAGGTTCATTGTTGTCTAGCAACATGACTTCCAAGACAGGATCACGCATTACTCTGAAGTAGTACGCATCCTCGTCATCCTACGAGGTTTGGTAGTGACTTGATCCGAAGTTTCATGATCACTATCATAAGCTTCCACTTCAATTGGTGTAGGTGCCACAGGAACAACTTCCTGTGCCCTGCTACACACTAGTTGAAGTTATGGTTCAATAACCTCATCAAGTCTCCCCCATCCTCCCACTCAATTCTTTCGAGAGAAACTTTTCCTCGAGAAAGGACCCGTTTCTATAAGCAATTACTTTTGCTTCCAGATATGAAATAGGAGGTATACCCAACTGTTTTGGGTATTCTATGAAGATGCATTTATCCGCTTTGGGTTCGAGCTTATCAGCCTGAAACTTTTTCACATAAGCATCGGAGCCCGAAACTTTTAAGAAACGACAACTTAGGTTTCTCTAAACGGTGTCGTCTCAACGGAATTGTGTGGTGCCCTATTTAAAGTGAATGCGGTTGTCTCTAATGCCTAACCCATAAACGATAGTGGTAAAGAGACATCATGGTATGCACCATATCCAATAGGGTGCAGTTATGATGTTCGGACACACCATCACATTGTGGTGTTCCAGGCGGTATTAATTGTGAAACACTTTCCACAATGTCTTAATTGTGTGCCAAACTCGTAACTCAGATATCTCTATGATCATATCATAGACATTTTATCCTCTTGTCACGACGATCTTCAACTTCACTCTGAAATTACTTGAACCTTTCAATAATTCAGACTTGTGTTTCATCAAGTAAATATTCTCAGCATCTACTCAAATCATCGGTGAAGTAAGAACATATCGATATCCACTGCGTGCCTCAGCACTCATTGGACTGCACACATCAAATGTATTACTTCCAACAAGTTGGTCTCTTGTTCCATCTTACTGAAAACGAGGCTTTTCAGTCATCTTGCCCATGTGGTATGATTTGCATGTCTGAAGTGATTCAAAATCAAGTGAGTCCAAACGATCCATCTGCATGGAGTTTCTTCACGCATATATACCAATAGACATGGTTCGCATGTCTCAATCCTTTCAAAAATGAGTGAGTCCAAAGATCCATCTACATGGAGCTTCTTCATGCGTTCTATACCAATATGACTCAAATGGCAGTGCCACAAGTATGTGGTACTATCATTACTATTTTATATCTTTTGGCACGAACATGTGTACCACTGCGATCGAGATTCATTTTAGGTGCAAGACCATTGAAGGTATTATTCAAATAAACAGAGTAACCATTATTCTCCTTAAATGAATAACCGTATTGCGATAAACATAATCCAATCATGTTTATGCTCAACGCAAACACCAAAAACAATTATTTAGGTTTAACACCAATCTCGATGGTAGAGGGAGCATGCGATGCTTGATCACATCAACCTTGGAAACACTTCCAACACATATCATCATCTCACCTTTAGCTAGTCTCCATTTATTCCGCAGCTTTTATTTCGAGTTACTAACACTTAGCAACCGAACCGGTATCTAATACCCTGGTGCTGCTAGGAGTACTAGTAAAGTACACATTCATATAATGTATATCCAATATACTTCTGTCGACCTTGCCTGCCTTCTCATCTACCAAGTATCTATGGTAGTTCTGCTTTAGTGACCGTTTCCCTCATTACAGAAGCACTTAGTCTCGGGTTTGGGTTCAACCTTGGGATTCTTCACTAGAGCAGCAATTGATTTACTGTTTCATGAAGTATCCCTTTTGCCCTTGCCCTTCTAGAAACTAGTGGTTTTACTAACCATCAACAATTGATGCTCCTTCTTGATTTCTACTTTCGCGGTGTCAAACATCGCGAGTTGCTCAAGGATCATCATGTCTATCCCTGATATGTTATAGTTCATCACGAAGCTCTAATAGCTTGGTGGCAGTGACTATGGAGAACCATCACTATCTCATCTGGAAGATTAACTCCCACTCGATTCAAGCGATTGTGGTACTCAGACAATCTGAGCACATGCTCAACGATTGAGCTTTTCTCCCTTAGTCTGCAGGCTTAAGAAATTTGTCAGAGGTCTGATACCTCTTGACCTGGGCACTAGTCTGAAATCTCAATTTCAGTCTTCGGAACCTCTCATATGTTCTACGACGTTTCAAAAACGTCTTTGGTGCCACAATTCTAAACCGTTAGCATTACGCACTGAACTATCACGTAGTCATCAAAACGTGTATGTCAGATGTTTCGCAACATCTACAGACGACGCTGAGGTTCAGCACACCGAGCGGTGCATTAAGGACATAAGCCTTCTGTGCAGCAATGAGGACAATCCTCAGTTTACGGACCCAGTCCGCACAATTGCTACTATCAACTTACAACTAAATTTTTCTCTAGGAACATATCTTAAATAGTAGAACTAAAGCGTAAGCTATGACATAATTTGCAAAGACCTTTTGACTATGTTCATGATAATTAAGTTCATCTGATTATTTAATGAACTCCCACTTAGATAGACATCCCTCTAGTCATCTAAGTGATACATGATCCGAGTCATACTAGGCCGTGTCCGATCATCACGTGAGACGGACTAGTCACCATCGGTGAACATCTCCATGTTGATCGCATCTACTATACGACTCATGTTCGACCTTTCGATCTCTTGTGTTCCGAGGCCATGTCTGTACATGCTAGGCTCGTCAAGTCAACCTAAGTGTTTCGCATGTGTTCCGAGGCCATGTCTGTACATGCTAGGCTCGTCAACACCCGTTGTATTCGAACGTTAGAATCTATCACACCCGATCATCACGTGGTGCTTCGAAACAACGAACCTTCGCAACGGTGCACAGTTTTTAGGGGGAACACGTCTCTTGAAATTTTAGTGAGGGATCATCTTATTTATGCTACCGTCGTTCTAAGCAAATAAGATGTAAACATGACAAACATCACATGCAAATCACAAAGTGACGTGATATGGCCAATATCATCTTGCGCCTTTGATCTCCATCTTTGAGGCGCGTCATGATCACCTTCGTCACCGGCATGACACCATGATCTCCATCATCATGATCTCCATCATCGTGTCTTCATGAAGTTGTCTCGTCAACTATTACTTCTACTGCTATAGCTAACGGTTAGCAATAAAGTAAAGTAATTACATGGCGTTTTCATTGACACGCAGGTCATACAATAAATTAAGACAACTCCTATGGCTCCTGCCGGTTGTCATACTCATCGACATGCAAGTCGTGATTCCTATTACAAGAACATGATCAATCTCATACATCACATATATCATTCATCACATCCTTTTGGCCATATCACATCACATAGCATACCCTGCAAAAACAAGTTAGACGTCCTCTAATTGTTGTTGCATGTTTTACGTGGCTGCTATGGGATTCTAGCAAGAACGTTTCTTACCTACACAAAAGCCACAACGTGATATGCCAATTTCTATTTACCCTTCATAAGGACCCTTTTCATCGAATCCGATCCGACTAAAGTGGGAGAGACAGACACCCGCTAGCCACCTTATGCAACTAGTGCATGTCAGTCGGTGGAACCCGTCTCACGTAAGTGTACGTGTAAGGTCGGTCCGGGCCGCTTCATAAGGACTTCTTGATGTGTGGTTGCTGCGAGCCAGCCAGCTGTCTTCGCCCGCGCAAAAGAGGGTCATGAGCGTCGTGAGGGCTGCCATAGACTTTAGCTTCTCCTGGACGAGGTGCCGGGCGAGCCACTCGTCACGGATGTTATGCTTAAATGCCGCTAAGGCCTCTGCATCCGGACAGACGACAATTTGGTTTTTCTTAGTTAGGAACCGGGTCCAGAATTGCCTGGACGATTTGTTGGGTAACGTAGCAGAAATTCAAAATTTTCTACGCATCACCAAGAGCAATATATGGAGTAATCTAGCAACGAGGGGAAGGGGAGTGCATCTACATACCATTGTAGATCGCTAAGCGGAAGCGTTGCAAGAACGCGGATGGAGGAGTCGTACTCGTAGCGATTCAGATCGTGGTTGGTTCCGATCTAAGCGTCGAACCACGGCGCCTCCGCGTTCAACACACGTGCAGCCCGGTGACGTCTCCCACGCCTTGATCCAGCAAGGAGAGAGGGAGAGGTTGGGGAAGACTCCGTCCAGCAGCAGCACAATGGCATAGTGGTGATGGAGGAGCGTGGCACTCCAGCAGGGCTTCGCCAAGCACTGCGAGAGACGAGGAGGGAGAGGGGTAGGGCTGCGCCAAAGAGAGAGGAAGTCTCATGTCCATGGCAGCCCCAAAACCCCCACTATATATAGGGGAGGGGGAGGGGCTGCGCCCCCATCTAGGGTTCCCCCAAGGGGTGCGGCCAGCCCTAGCTGGGACTTGGAGGGGCGGCCAAAGGGGGAGAGAGGGGGCGCACCACTAGGTGGGCCTTAGGCCCATCTGAGCCTAGGGTTTCCCCCTTCCCCCCTTCCCTGCGCCTTGGGCCCCTTTGTGGGAGGCGCACCAGCCCACCTAGGGGCTGGTCCCTTCCCACACTTGGCCCACGCAGCCCTCCGGGGCCAGTGGCCCCACCTAGTGGACCCCCAGGACCCTCCCGGTGGTCCCGGTACGTTACCGATAGCACCCGAAACTTTTCCGGTGACCAAACCAGGACTTCCCATATATAAATCTTTACCTCCGGACCATTCCGGAACTCCTCATGACGTCCGGGATCTCATCCGGGACTCCGAACAACATTCGGTAACCACGTATATCTATTCCCTATAACCCTAGCGTCATCGAACCTTAAGTGTGTAGACCCTACGGGTTCGGGAACCATGCAGACATGACCGAGACGTTCTCCGGTCAATAACCAACAGCGGGATCTGGATACCCATGTTGGCTCCCACATGTTCCACGATGATCTCATCGGATGAACCACGATGTCGGGGATTCAATCAATCCCGTATACAATTCCCTTTGTCTATCGGTATGTTACTTGCCCGAGATTCGATCGTCGGTATCCCGATACCTTGTTCAATCTCGTTACCGGCAAGTCTCTTTACTCGTTCCGTAACACATCATCCCGTGATCAACTCCTTGGTCACATTGTGCACATTATGATGATGTCCTACCGAGTGGGCCCAGAGATACCTCTCCGTTTACACGGAGTGACAAATCCCAGTCTTGATTCGTGCCAACTCAACAGACACTTTCGGAGATACCTGTAGTGCACCTTTATAGCCACCCAGTTACGTTGTGACGTTTGGTACACCCAAAGCATTCCTACGGTATCCGGGAGTTGCACAATCTCATGGTCCAAGGAAATGATACTTGACATTAGAAAAGCTCTTAGCAAACGAACTACACGATCTTGTGCTAGGCTTAGGATTGGGTCTTGTCCATCACATCATTCTCCTAATGATGTGATCCCGTTATCAACGACATCCAATGTCCATGGTCAGGAAACCGTAACCTTCTATTGATCAACGAGCTAGTCAACTAGAGGCTTACTAGGGACATGTGTTGTCTATGTATCCACACATGTATCTGAGTTTCCTATCAATACAATTTTAGCATGGATAATAAACGATTATCATGAACAAGGAAATATAATAATAACCAATTTATTATTGCCTCTAGGGCATATTTCCAACACGATTCCCTTGGCTGCTGAGTTATATGGCTCAAGTCATCAGCGTCCGGTGGTCGCACATAAGTGCCCTGGAAGTTGTCAAGGAATGCATCTTCCAAATCCTCCCAACTGCCAATGGAGTCTGCTGGCTAGCTATTCAGCCAATGCCGAGCTGGTCCTTTGAGTTTTAGTGGGAGGTACTTGATGGCATGTAGATCATCACCGCGAGCCATGTGGATGTGGAGGAGGAAATCCTCGATCCATACCGTGGGATCTGTTGTACCATCATATGATTCAATATTTACGGGTTTAAAACCCTCTGGGAATTCGGGATCCATTACTTCATCAGTGAAGCATAGGGGGTGTGCGGGGCCTCTGTGCCGGGCTATATCACGACTCAATTCATATGAGTCTTGTTTGCTGTATTCGGCCCGGCCGGATTTTCTTTTAGTGTATCCGGCATGACGGTCATCGTCCCGCGTTGGTGCGCGCCCCCGTGATCCGTAGATCGATCTTGCATGTTTTGCCTTGTTTTCCAATACGTCTCGCAGGTCCCGCGTGTTGCCCCGGGCCTTGGTATTTTTGTTTGATTGGCGGCGGGGTGCGGGCTGGACTTCGGGCTGAAATGCCTCTCTGTCTCGGCCGCATCATACGCTGGTGATGTAGGTTTCAATGCTTCCTCCTTGAGGTGAGGTAGCAACCTGCGCTTTGGATAGCTCTTTGTTGGGCGCTCGAGTTCATATTCCTCGGCTGCGAGGACTTCAGTCCATCTATCCGCTAGCAGATCTTGATCAACTCGAAGCTGTTGTTGCTTTTTCTTCAGGCTGTTTGTTGTGGCTATAAGCCGGCGCTTGTAGCGCTCCTGCTCGACGGAATCCTCAGGCACGACAAATTCTTCGTCGCCGAGGCTCACTTCATCTTCGGAGAGAGGCATGTAATTGTCATCCTCTGATTCACCGTTTGCTGCCTGTTCCGGAGGGCTAGCTTGTTCATCCTCCCGCTCGAGGTCTGGCTGGAGGGGATTATCGTCGTCTTCGGCACTATCCGGAGCGTTATTGTCTCTTGTGCCAGTATCGCTGCTTTTGCTATGGCGAGACTTAGAGCGGCGCCGCTGACGTCGGTGCGTGGGTTGCTTCTTGGAGGGATTATCCTCCGTTGTCTTGTCGCCATCCCCTTCTTTGGGGTGTCCACCATGTATATGTCATACGATGAGGTGGCAGTCCAGCGCCCTGTGGGCGGTGGTTCTTGTTCGTCTCCTGCATCGTCGTCCATACCGTCGATGTCTTCGGAGCCGAAGTCGAGCATGTCGGTTAAATCGTCGACAGTGGCTACTAAGTGGGTGGTGGGTGGGGCGCGAATTTCTTCGTCGTCCGCATCCCATTCTAGCCGGACATAGTTCGGCCAAGGGTCTCCCGACAGGGAGAGAGACTTCAACGAGTTTAGTACGTCGCCAAAAGGCGAGTGTTGAAAGATATCCGCGGAGGTAAACTCCATGATCGGTTCCCAATTGGATTTGATGGTCACGGACACAAGCGGCTCGGGGTCCGTGGCCGGGGACGAATCCAACGGTTCGGCAACACGGGTCTCGTAGGAGGTAAAGTCAGTATTCGGCGCTATCGCCACTGAGTGTGCGGCCTCCGTGGCGGGGTCCATCCACCCGTCCACAGATGGCGCAATTTGTTCCGGACTGAGGGCCGGAGTAGTTGTAGGTGTGATCTCCCGAACACAGTCCGACGGCAGAGCTAAATCATGCTCGTCGTGATTGTGCGGCGCACCTAACATGGGCTCGAATCCGTCGAAGATCAAGTCTCCGCGGATGTCGGCAGTATAGTTCAAGTTTCCAAACCTGACCTAATGGCCAGGGGCATAGCTATCGGTCCGCTCCAGATGGCCAAGCGAGTTAGCCCGCAGTACGAAGCCGCCGAATACGAAGATCTATCCGGGGAGGAAAACCTCACCCTGGATCGCGTCGTTGCCGATGATCGAAGGAGCCATCAAGCCTTACGGTGACGACACAGTGGAACTCTCAATGAAAGCACCAATGTCGGTGTCAAAACCGGCGGATCTCGGGTAGGGGGTCCCGAACTGTGCGTCTAAGGCGGATGGTAACAGGAGGCGGGGGACACAATGTTTACCCAGGTTCGGGCCTGTAAGTGCATCTAGTGCCCCTTAGTGATTTTGGTGTATTGAAGACTTTTAGGTTAAGGGACTAATGTGTTTATGAGTGTACACAGGTCTATAAGTCTATGAGGAGTTTGATATTTATAGAGAAAGTCGACCCCTAAAAACGAAGTTCTTCGACTGAAGACTTTGGATTTCTGAAGACTTTCTGAAGACTTTGAAAGTGAAGAAATTGGTGTGACCTTGAAGACTTGTTATTCATTTGAGGAACATGAAGCGTGAAGACTTTTGTTTTCGTAGTTTCATTTTCTCTTTCTTGAGTCATAGGAAACACCGTACTGTTAAAGGGGGTCGAGGAAATACTAAGGAAAAATTTCCATGTGATGCTCAACTCAAAATCCTACACCTACCAATCCCTTCGAGTGAAGCCATTGGAAATCTCATACAGTTCAGTCATTCTTCAGTGACAGAGATGAAGTTCTTCTGGTCTCTGAGGAATTTGTTCTGACTAAGGAGTTAGGAATTCACAAGTGCGGATTGCCTACAAGTGAGGAACATGATAGCCCTGAGGAATTTGATACTCAAATTTCCGACCGTTGCTGTGCTATGCGCCAGCTGTCCCAAAATATCTACCCACCTAACGGTCATATCATTGAAGGGCATTTATGTCTTATCATGTCAGGCTGCTCCCTAGGCTATAAATAGCCGCCCCCTACAACCACTAGCTGGTTGGCTGCTCCGAGAGAAACTAACACTTGTCATTTGAGAGCATCCCATCCTCCGAGGACTTTGAGCGAAAATCATCGAGTGAGGAAAAACCCAGACCCAAACACCTACAAACCCAAAGTGATTGAGCATCACTGAAGATTGATCCTGCGTGGTGTGACACCCAAATTTTTTTATTTGGTTTTATCAAATTCTTATTTGATTTGAGGGAGGTTATTTAAATTTTTCTTCTAAAGAACTCTCCTCCTCAAAAAATTTCTTTTATGACAAGTATTTTGTTTGGTTTCACCCAAGACTTGATCTTTGGTCTTGGAGGTTTTTCATCTTATGTTTACTCAACACAAGTGTTTTTCATTGGAATTTTTTTTGAAAATCTTTTCTTTTTAAAATAGCCCTATGGCTTATGGAGTGATCCTTTCCCCTTTCAAAATCTCCTCTTGCCATGGCATAAGTGGAAAACTCCTCCCAAAAGCCATTTCCCCTATTTGTGTCAAGATATACTTCAAATCCAGCAAGTTGAACTCCCCCATGATTTTATTTCCATTTATTTCTTATAAAAAAACTTTTTCTGTCCTCTATTGTGCCCTTGGAGATTTACAAAGGAACTACTATTTCTCCTTTGAGTTTTGCCTCCAAACAAATTTCCCTGGCTAGTCCTTAGCACCCTCAACCAAGATCCAGGAAGATCCACTGGTCTCCAGTTCAAAATTTTCAAATTGTGCTTGCTGCAAGTTTGGACCATATTTGTCAAATCTGATGAAATTCATTTGTTTCCTTCTCCTAAAAATCTGAGAAAATTCAGGCAGCCTCTGGATGCATCGAGAGGTCACCTCACCAAGCCCCAGCTCCAGAAAAAAATTTCCTCATGCCAAATCATATCGTCGAACACCTGAAGGGCACTGTTACTGTCAAAGTTCAGAGATTCAGAGATACAGTTTCAGAAGCCGCTGTCGTTTTCTTCAGAACCTCTCCTCGATCTCGCCAGTAGCTGCAGTGGCACCTTGCGCCCTGTGCCTCCTTCTTATCCCTGCGCCGCACGATCGCCTGGAAGCTTGCGGGCGTCAGCGACGAGCTGGCAGAGGTGCGCCTCCCCGTGAGTGGCAGCAGCAGCGCCCATTGCGGCTGCTAGAGTGGCGCAGCATTGGACGGCGCCGTCCAGCACCGCCCAAGCTACCAGAGACCACCGCGTGGCCGTCCCCTCCTCTGTGCACACTGCAGGGCCATCGTCGTGAACTGGAAGGCGCGGAGCAAGCTCCCTGCCGCCGTCGTGCCCGTACGGCCGTTCCGTCGAGGGCCAGTGTATTACGCACCCGACCGAGGTTTGAGCAGAGAAACGACATCAGTGATCCACCACGATGATGCCTAGCCACCTAAACACCCTGCCCAACCTCTGCCTCGCCGTAATTTCTCGCCGGCGTTATCCCGTTCACGGCCACCTCCTCGGATCGCCTATAAAAGGAGGTCCCGAGCTCGAACTCGAACCCGCACCATCTCTACACACCACTAGTACCGCGCCAAGCCGCTGGAGAGCTTCGAGGAAGTCTTCTTCCCCAACTCCGGCCGCCTCGACCCGCTTCGGGATCCAGCACGATTCACTCCCGTGCGTGCACCCCTGCCTCTCAGCTCATGCCAGTAGTCTCCTAGTGCATCCACATCGCTGACCCGCGCGCCAATTTGAAGTTTGCAGCATCCACCGGAGAGCTCCACCCTCGCCCGAACCACCGCCCGCCGGAGATAGGGTCGTCGTCGACGTGGTGCTTGCCGACGGCCAAGTCCACCACCCACCGACGCGGAAGGACACCCTGAACCCGTAGGTACCCTCCGATCACTCTGCCTCGCCGTGGTTCAACGCCGGCGACCACCGCAGCCATCGGGCGCCGGCGAACTCTGTTCAGAGTTTGAACCTGACGAGTGGGACCCCCCCGTCAGCCTCTCTTTCCTTTTCCCTTTGAACCATTTTCTGAAGGCGCCTTCGGGCAAAGTGTGTTTTCTCTCTGGACTGACGTATTTCATACCGAGGCATTTTCTGCTTTTTCAAACAAGTCCCTGGATCTTTTCTGTTTCATCACAGATTAGTCGTTGGACTAAAACCCTTATATCTTTCAAATAAAAGATGCTTTTTGATTGATTCATTTTCTGTCAGTCTTATATTTTTGTCTAGTTTTTTATAGTATTTATTTGGAAAAATTTCGGAACAATTTTTATACACGCAACGGTTTTCACGTTAGTATACGGTTTCGTTATACCGTAGGTTCCGGAGGAGGTGACGGAGCCGCGAACTTCGCCGAGCTAGACTCCGACTTCTCCGAACCAGGCAAGCATGTTTGAACCTTTGATATGATGAGTGTTTTGCATGTTTGCTTGAATAGTTTGTGCATGGCATATGTGCATCGGTGAGTGTTACGTTGCATGCAAGGCAACTAACCGTGTGCTTCGAAGTTTACTGTGATCCTTTGATGAGAGATGACCTATCATGTGGTGACATGAGAGGTACTAAGATGGTATTGTTGTAGCATGCCAGTCTTATGTCATCCAATAAACTCCGACGTTAACGTGGACTGAGCCACGTTACCGTTCGTCCCCTCCCGTGCTGCCACATGTTTTCTGCAAAGAATACGGTTTAGTAAGTTGCAAACCTCTTTCCTTGTACACACCAAATAGAGGGGCCGGGATGAGGGTTCCATGGCCCTGGATTAAAGCCTGTCATCCGGTCAGGGGGCATGGGTGTTTCCGGTTGGGACCGAGAGGGGGGCACCCCTTAGAGCGTGCGGTATAAATTTGATCCCATGCTACGCGAGGTTGTAGCCTCCCCGTCTCAAAGTTTTTCTTGAACGTTGCTTGGGGTGATTCCTGACATCGGAATGTGGAATGGGTGTGTACTGGTTAGATGTGTTTCTCCTAAAATACCGTAAACGGAACTAGTCCCTTGTGACTACTGAAATCCGTTGGCTGTGGTTAAGAGTACAAACTCTGCAGAGTCAAACCTTCCAAGTCATCGTATCCAAACATTATCCACATCAGTCTCAGTGTCAGTCCCTGTGTCAGTCTCCGTGGTAATCCCCGGTGAACAAGCTTAAGTGGTAAACCCGGTTGAATGTTATCCCTGTGTATGGACTAACCATATTATTATTTCGTACCTGAATATTCCCTTGAAATGATTTAAATTCATGAGCTACTGAAATTTCAAGTTATGAGATATAAGCCCTTTACGTGATGTCGCTCAGACGTCCGACTGTGGCACTCTTGTCATTTACTTTTGATATAAGCCCTTTATGTGATGTCGCTCAGACGTCCGACTGTGGCACTCTTGTCATTTACTTTTGATATAAGCCCTTTATGTGATGTCGCTCAGACGTCTGACAGTGGCACTCTTGTCATTTACTTTTGATATAAGCCCTTTATGTGATGTCGCTTAGACGTCCGACTGTGGCACGCTCGTTATTTACTTTTGATATAAGCCCTTTATGTGATGTCGCTCAGACGTCCGACTGTGGTACTCTTGTCACTTACTTTTGATATAAGCCCTTTATGTGATGTCGCTCAGACGTCCGACTGTGGCACGCACTGTCATTTATATTCCATTATAAGCCCTTTATGTGGTGTCGCCTTGACGCCCGACTGCGGCATTGTTAATTTATTTGTATCCTTTCGAGGGGTCATTTCAGACACTCGATTGGCATTCAGTATTACATTGGGATTTCGGGAGGACTACCGCCCAACTTCCTTTTTATTTCCCATGCATAGCTACTTTTATTATCTGAGTGTGCATTATTAATCTGTTCATATGCATCATGTTTGCATTTATTATATCTTATGTCTAAACTGTCTTGCGAGTACTTTCATAGTACTCACCTGGCTTGTTGATTTGGCCAGATGTTGACGAAGGCGATCTCATGGATGAAGAGTTTGATAGTGGGTCTGACGCCTAGAGGAGTCCCAGTCAGTCCCGTGCGATCCTGGATTTCGGTCACTTGTATTATATACGCTTCCGCCACCCACAATAAGAGTCCTCGAGCCTTACTCTGACGGTCGATGAGCTGTTAGATTTAGGAGTCATGTCAACCACTTCAATGTGACATATCCACCACCACTTTTATTACGAGTCAGTAGTTATGCCACCATATCCGCCTTTATGTTTAATATCGGCATGCTTGTAATAAATTGTTGAGCAGTCTCCGCTCAACTTCGTATTATATTTAGTACTCCTGGATATTGCTGTAATCAAGAAATTGTCTACCAGTAAGAAGGATTCTTCTCTACTGGTCCGTAAAAGGGATCGGTTTCTCAATAAATGTTTTATTGGAAAGCCGGTCGTGACACGTGGATCCGATGCCTGTTACCTTTGAAGACTGTGCTTCTTCCAGACGGTTAGGCGTCATGGTCTAGAGCATCCAAGAGGAATTGTGGATCGCCGGGTGACCGAGTTTGTGAAGGTTCGGAATTCACCTGAAGACTTACCATGAGTGATTGGACGAGGTCTGTGTGACCCTAGTTCAAGGAGAATACGGTGAGGACTGTGTGTCCGGGACTGTGTGTCCTCAGGTTTAAATACCTAGCCGCTCCAACCAGATGTACAACTGAGACAGCAGTTGGAACTGGTCTACCAAATCATTCTCTTCACCAAGCTTACTGGTTCTATTTCCTCAACTCTTTCATTTCCTCATTACTGTGTTGTGTGCTTGTCATATCTATGTTTGAAGACTTTGACTGAAGACTTTCTCAATTTCCTCAGTTCAATTTCTTCAGTCTGTTTGTCTTCATCATGTGTTTACGCTTTCTGTACTCTGTGCCTGTCTTCATTTCATCATGATGACCATGCTTGTATCCTGTTATGTTTACTTTTGAGTACTTATTCCGCTGCAAGTAGTTTTTCGCTAAGGAATTTCCTCACCCGCAAATTCCTCAGTGAAGAATTCATAAAAATCGCCTATTCACCCCCCTCTAGTCGATATAACGCACTTTTAGGGCCCTCTCGATGGAGGTAATACCCTACTTCCTGCTTGATTGATCTTGATGATATGTGTATTACAAGAGTTGATCTACCACAAGATCGTAGAGGCTAAATCCTAGAAGCTAGCCTATGGTATGATTGTTGTTTCCCTACGGACTAAACCCTCCGGTTTATATAGACACCGGAGGGGGCTAGGGTTACACAGAGTCGGTTACAAGGGAGGAGATCTACATATTCGTATCGCCAAGCTTGCCTTCCACGCCAAGGAGAGTCCCATCCGGACACGGGACGAAGTCTTCAATCTTGTATCTTCATAGTCCAACAGTCCGGCCAAAGGATATAGTCCGGCTGTCCGAGGACGCCCTAATCCAGGACTCCCTCACCCGTTCAGTAGCGGATACCATGCCCTTTTAGGGCGGGAGGCATTCACGATCTTCCAAGCTATACCCCATTAGGGGTACATGAAGCTCAAAATGCCTATTCACCCCCCTCTAGTCGATATAACACACTTTCAATTGGTATCAGAGCAAGGTACTCCCTTCTTCTGTGTGATTTTGGTTTAACCGCCTGGAGTTTTAGTTATGTCGACCGCAGGTATGATCAAGGTCTCTGCTGGGTGTCCTACCTTCGATGGGACGGACTACCCCTACTGGAAGAATAAGATGCGAATACATCTTGAGGCAATTGATAACAATCTCTGGTATGTTGTGGAAAATGGTGTTCCCTCTGTCTCACCCTCACTGAACGCTACCGATGTGAAGAGATTCAAGCAACTCGATTCTCAAGCGAAGAATATCATATGTGGCCATCTGAGCAAAGGACAGTATGGAAGAGTGAGTGCTTTGGAAACTGCTAAGCTTATCTGGGATAGGCTGTCCAAAGTAAATGAAGGAGTCTCAACTCAGCGTGACTCTCGAGTTGATGTTCTTCGCAATCTCTTCAACCGCTTCAAAAGGCTCGACAATGAAAATGTTCAACAAAACTTCGATCGCCTCACTGACATCTCAAATGAGCTTCAAGCGCTTGGTGCCACTGACATCACCGACCATGAGGTGGTGAAGAAATTGTTGAGATCGCTTGATTCCTCATTTGATACTCTGGCATTGATGATACAAGAACGTGCTGATTACAAGTCACTTGATCCCGCTGATATCCTCGAAAGGCTAAATACTCATGAGTTCCAGCTTGCTGATAAGAGAGACCTCTATGGTTCGAGCTATGGCAGATCACGTGCACTGAAGGCCAAGGCAGTTTCTGAGTCTGAAGATCAAGAATCAGGCAGCAGCCTTGGTGATCCTGAAGAACTGAGCCAGGAACTAGCACTGCTCATGAAGAAATTTCAAAAGTTCTCAAGACGTGGTCGCTTTGGAAGATCCTCAAGGAGCAATGATTCCTCATCCAGTGACTACAAGAAGAGGCTTTGTCACAAATGCAAGAAACCTGGACACTACATTCAAGATTGTCCTCAGTGGGAAAAGGAATCAAAGAAGAAGAAATACAAGGATTACAGTTCTGATGATGCGAAGAAAAAGAAGAAATCCTCAAAATCTTCATCATCAAAATCCTGAAATTCTTCATCTCACAAGAAGAGCAGCTCCAAGAAGGCTCGGGCATTCATTGGCAAGGAAATGGACTCTGAAGCTGAATCTGAGGAACATGAGGAAGAGGAGGCATCTGAGGAGTCCGAGTCTGGAGTAGCGAGTCTAGCTCTCGCTACTGTATTCGTCAGCAAGTCTATCTTCAACTCTAATGAAAATGGCTTCACCAACAAGGCTGATGAAGGCAATGATGACTACGCTCCCACCTATTGCTTCATGGCAAAGGGTGCCAAGGTACTCAAATATACCTCCTCTGAATCTAGTGAGAATGAATCTGATGAAAACCTCAAGCCCAGCTACTCTAAACTTGCTAAGATTGCTGTGAAACAAGAAAGGGCTTTTGAAAAGGTTCAAAACGTGCTAGACAAAAGTGATGATATGTTGGGTGAAGAAATGGATCGCACTAAAACCTTGACTGAAAATCTTCAGAGACTTCAGACTAGGTTTGACAACCTTCAAGGTCATCATAACACTCTCTTATCTGATCATGAGAAGTTTCTTATGAATTTTTTCAAAGAAAACAAGATCTTGAGAAGCTAAGAGTGAGTTATGAAGATCTTCAGAAGGAGCATGATTCATTACTTGCTCAAAAAATCAGCGCTGCTCAGGAAGAATTTGTTCCTCCATGTTTGAAATGCATTGAACGTGAATCTGCTAATTCTTCACCTGAATGTTCAAATGCTTCTAATGCTACAAATTCTTCAACTGTCTCTGCTATCACTAATTCCTCACTGACGATGCAGGGTTGAAGGAATTGTACATGACAGGCATGTACAAAAGCCTCAAAGGGCATCAGACTCTTTGTGATGTGCTTAAAAAGCAGATCCTCAACAGGAACCCTAGGAAAGAGGGTATTGCCTTTGAGAGGAAACTCAATGCTGATGGTACATATTGGAAGCCTGAGCAGTACCCCAAAACCTCATGGGTTGCTGCAAAGGACCTCCAGTTGATCCATCTAATTTATCTGGCTTTACATGTGGATCTTCTCATTCTTCTGATGAGTCATTTGACTCCAACTATAAACTGTTTAAAAATCAGAATGGTGAAGTATTTTCTAGATATGTTGGCACTAACTGCAGGAATGGTTCTCCTATGAAGAAAATCTGGGTTCCCAAAAGTTGCCTTGAAAGTTTTCAGGTGAATGTCCTCATGACACCACCTGTGAAGAATAGGAACCCCAGATCAAATTCTTCATATGGACCAAATTCTTCTTATGGATCCAAGTCCTCACACGGATTGAATTCCTCACGTGGATCATATTCCTCAAAAGGATCAAAGTCCTCATATGAACATCATCGTGCTAACAACTCTGTTTTGCAGGGAAGAGCTAAGGGCTAGGAATATGAGCCTTATTCTTCTAATCATTATGTTCATAAGTCCTCGAAGAATTTCTCTGCTTATTCATATGCTTACCATAACTCCTCTTATGTGAAACGAAATGGATTGGCTTCTATGCCACCTTTCTCGTATGGAGCTCGCAGAGTGATGAACTCTTTGGCACCCCTTCAGATGTGGGTGGTGAAGAAAAATGACTAATCTCTTATGCAGGGTCAGGTCTCCAGACGTGCGTGAACGTCTGAAGAGTTTGCTGGAGACCTGAAAAATGCCTGAAAGGACGCAGGCTAATCATGAAGAAATGAACTTTCTTTTCTCACGTCCTCATACTGCTTTATCTGTTGCATTTCTTGATGAAATTGATCTGATGAATTGTGATGTCATATTCTTCACTAATGAAGTATAAGAAGTTCGTAAGCTGCACTAATTCATCTGCAGGATGATCAACCCAAAGCCACTGAGTGGGTCCTCGATAGTGGATGTACAAATCACATGACTGGTGACAAGAATCTATTGATGGATGCTACCTTATCACCATCGCATCTGAAGCATATCATCTTCGCTGACAAAGGCAAAAGTCAGGTATTGGGTCTAGGTAAGGTTGCGATCACAAAGGATCAACACATGGACAAAGTCATGCTTGTCGAGTCCTTAGGATACAACCTCATGTCTGTCTCAATGCTTTGTGATCTTGATATGGTTGTTGTCTTTGGCAAGTATCGTTGTGTTGTGGTTATGGAAGCTGACAATTCCAAAGTCTTCGAAGGCTTTAGGAGAGGAGACTTGTATATTGTTGATTTCTCTATAGGACCGCAACCGGCCGTGTGCCTACTTGCAAAAGCTTCAGAAGGCTGGCTATGGCATCGGCGACTTGGTCATGCAGGCATGAGGAATTCGCACACGCTTGCGAAGAAGAAGCGTGTGATTGGCATTGAGAATGTCAAATTCCTCAAGGATCACTTATGCGGAGCCTGTGAAGCTGGAAAGATGACCAAGGCTAAGCATCCAGCAAAGACTATCATGACCACTACTCGGTCCTAACCATTACTCAGCAGTCACAAATGATGCATCTCTCTATGGCTTTGTTATTGTTGATGATTACTCTCGTTACACATGGGTACATATTGTCACTTACAAACATGAAGTGCAGGAAGTCTTCAAACGATTTTCCTCGAGGGGTTCAACCAACTTCGGTGTGAAAATCAAGCACATCAGAAGTGACAATGGAACTGAGTTCAAGAATTCTGGTCTCGATGACTATCTTGATGAACTTGGTATTACTGATAAGTTTCTGCTCCTTACACTCCTCAGCAGAATGGCATCGTGGAGCGCAAGAACAGAACACTTGTTGAGATGGCTCGCACTATGCTTGATGAGTACAAGACGCCTCGTCACTTCTGGATTGAGGCAATTTATACTGCGTGCCACATCATCAACAGGGTATATCTTCACAAATTCTTCAAGAAGACTTCCTATGAACTCCTCACTGACAAGAAACCCAATGTGAGTTATTTCAAACTCTTCGGTGCTAAATGTTGGATTAGAGATCCTCATCACAATTCTAAATTTGCACCAAAAGCACATGAAGGTTTTATGCTTAGTTACGGAAAGGACTCGCACACCTACAGAGTCTTCAACAACGTTCTTCACAAGGTTGTTGAAACTATAGATGTGTGGTTCGATGAAACTAATGGCTCGCAAAGAGAGAACCTACCCTCTGTGATAGATGAACCAGCACCTGAGGAAACTATCAAGTTCAAGGCTACTGAGGATGTCATTCCTACCGAAGAATCTGCTGAAGAATTCATTCCAAAATGTGAAGAACGTCGAGCTAATGCATGTGAAGAAAATGCTGAAGAAAATGGTGCTGAAGAAAATGCTGATCAAATTCCTCGACGACAACCAACTCATCCTCGCGTTGCAAAAGAAGTGCAAGTTGAAAATATCATCAATGACATTGAAGCACCAGGTCCTCTCACACGCTCAAAAGCTTCACATTTATCAAACTTTTGTGGGCACTATGATTTTGTCTCTATCACAGAGCCCACTAAGGTAGATGAAACATTTCTGGAGCCTGAGTGGATTCAGGCCATGCAAGAAGAATTACATCAGTTCGAGCTCAACAACGTCTGGGAACTGGTCAAACGTCCAGATCCTCGCAAGCACAATATCATTGGCACAAAGTGGATCTACCGCAACAAGCAAGATGAAAATGGCCTTGTGGTGAGGAATAAGGCACAGCTTGTAGCTCAAGGCTACACACAGGTTGAAGGAATTGATTTCGATGAAACTTTTGCACCTGTTGCTAGACTTGAAGCTATTCGCATATTACTTGCTTATGCTAACCATCATGATATCACTTTATATCGAATGGATGTGAAAAGTGCATTCCTCAATGGTAAGCTTGAGGAAGAAGTATATGTTGCTCAACCCCCAGGTTTTGAAGATCCAAAGCATCCTGACAAAGTCTTCAGACTCAATAAGGCCCTCTATGGCCTCAAGCAGGCCCCTCGGGCATGGTATGATACTTTGAAGGAATTCCTCATGAAGAAAGGCTTCAAACCAGGTTCACTCGACCCTACTCTTTTCACTAAATCTTATGATGGTGAATTGTTTGTGTGCCAAATATATGTTGATGATATTATCTTTGGCTGTAGTGACCAACGTTATAGTGATGAATTTGCCTATATGATGAGTGAAGAATATCAAATTTCTATGATGGGAGAATTGAAATTTTTCTTAGGTCTTCAAATTCGTCAACAGCGCAATGGCATATTCATATCTCAGGAGAAATATCTCAAGGATGTACTGAGGAAATTCGGCATGCAAGATTGCAAAGGCGTCAAAATTCCGATGCCCACAAATGGCCATCTGTGCACTGATGAAAATGGTATTGACTTCGATCAAAAGGTATACCGCTCCATGATTGGTTCTTTATTGTATTTATGTGCATCTAGGCCACATATTATGCTTAGTGTTTGCATGTGTGCCCGATTTCAAGCTACCCCGAAGGAATCACACCATAAGGTTGTGAAGCATATTCTTCGATATCTAGCTCACACACCAACACTTGGATTATGGTACCCCAAGGGCTCGGCTTTTGATCTCATTGGATATTCTGACTCTGACTATGCTGGTGATCGTGTGGACCGCAAGTCAACATCTGGTACATGTCATCTCCTCGGACGATCTTTGGTCTGTTGGTCCTTGAAGAAACAGAACTGCGTATCACTGTCTACTGCTGAAGCTGAGTACATTGCTGCTGGTTCTTGCTGTGCTCAATTGCTGTGGATGAAGCAAACTCTCAAGGACTACGGCGTCAACATGAAAAATGTGCCTCTCTACTGTGACAATGAGAGTGCCATCAAGATTGCTCACAACCCAGTTCAGCACTCGAAGACAAAGCACATTCAGATTCGTCATCATTTTCTTCGCGATCATGTGTTGAAGGGCGACATTTCTATTGAGCATGTGAAGACTGAAGAATAGCTAGCCGATATCTTCACAAAGCCCTTGGATGAGAAGAGATTTAGCAAGTTGCAGTGTGAGCTAAATATCTTAGAATCTTCGAATGTTCTTTGAAAAGGACACTCATCCTAACACTTATGCAAAATTGATGACTTAGATGTGCAACACATGAAGAAACATTTTTCTTCAATCAATGAAGAATAACACTCTAAGTGTGAAGAAATTAACGAAGAATTTGATTCTCAGAACCCTACGACAATTGTACGCGGTGTCTGAAATCATCATTCTTATACGGTGGGTCACGCCACCACCAAAAGTTGAAAATCTTCAATTTGAATTTTTCCTCACTGAAATTCCTCAGTTGTTCATTTTCTTCAACTTTGCATTGTCTTCACTGTTTCCGTCATTTTTCTTCATTGGCTATATATATATATATATATATATATATATATATATATATATATATATATATATATATATATATATTTTTTTTATGTCCTCTACAACATTCACTTATGGATAATTCTTCAAGTTGCTTTTTCTGCTAAGTGAATGTGATCGGACCCTTCCCCCTCTATGCTAAACTCAACCCAATCTTTTCACAAATTCTTCATGTGCGTTCTATTTGAAACTCGTTCAAAATCTTCACTGTGTCCTTGTCAGCTGAAGAATTTGCGAACGGAACGTTAAAACTTATCTTATCCAAATTTTCGGGTTTGCCGCTCAAACCGTTCCGCATCCCACGAAATACTTATCTATTCACCCACGATCTAACACCATCTCCACTTCTCAGTACGTGGGTGACACATGTCAAGCGAATGAGAAGGGTCAGGGGCACGTTCGTCCAAAATCTTCGGGCGAACAGTTTTTCACCGTGGCTATAAATACCCCCTCTCCCCTTCCTCACTTCCTTTACTCCGCTCGACCTCTCTCCAGCTTGAGCTTCTCAAACCCTAGCGCCGCCGCTACTTCATCATCGCCGGTGAGGAAGAGCTTCACTGCCTCGACCTCGTCGCCGCCGTACTCGCGCCGGCCGCAGAAATCTTCACTCCGCCGCCGCCGTAGCCGTCTTCCTCCGCCGAGTTAGGGCGTGGAAGATCTGCACTGATGAACTTCACATCTCCACATCCCAGTTCGTCGTGTTCTTCGTTCAGGGTAATTAAAAGTTACTTTTACTGCCCTCTTCGATTCAAATGATTTCTAAAAAATCTCCAAAGGTGTTTATTCTTCAAATTCTTCACACAGTAAACACCTCACATGTCATATGTTCTTGATTCGTTTCTCTAGGCAATAATTTTTCTTCAAGATTCCTCAATTGTGTGGATCTTCGATCTATACAACTCTGGAACCTAAGACAAAAAACACTTAGTGAAATTCTTCAAGACTCATCTGGTCAAATTTCTCAAACTTGTTCTTTTTGAAAAACCTTCTGATAACACATATGACCTCTCCAAATTCCTCGCAACTATACTCTGTTCACAGGTACTCATGTCCCCTGCTGAATCTCTAGGTTCTTATCAACTTAACTCATTTGCAGCGTTCCTCGAAGAAAAGTTGCATACTTCTTCAGAGAATTCAATTGTTCAAATTCCTCATCTGAAGAAAATGGCTGCTGGAAAGAAGCCACAGAAAGGAGGAAAGAGGCCTGAGGTCAACACTGCATTTGAAATCCCTGAGGACATCTATGCTGGGTACTGCACACCCCCTGAGGAAGATAAAAATCAGCGCAAGGTGCGCATTCAGACGATAGAGAGTAGATGGGCAAGAGAGTGGAGGGAGTACAGGTATGTGACTCCCAAGTACATGAAGAAATTCACACTCAATCCTCCATGCCCAAGACCTCCGTTGGCACCTGGCCTAGAAGCTGATTCCACCAGCCTCAAGCGTGGTGAGGATTATCCTGATGAATGGGCCAAGCGCCAGGCCAAGCTGGCTAGACAAGCCAGAGAAGCAGTGAGGAAATTCAATGAAGACTCTGATGCTGCTGCTGCGGCCGCTGAGGCCTCTGTCAAGCCGAAGAAATCCATGGCAAAGAAGCCTACACGTAAGCCAAGTGCTTCACCTTCAATGCCCTCAAGGCCAAGTTCCTCAGCTGCTCCAAATTCTTCAACATGACCCTCTCTGCTGAAGATAAAGACCACTGCTGGACGAGGTTCTCGCCCAAGTCCTCACAAGATGCAGGTCGCCTTCCAAGTGCCGTCTGAAGAAGACGAAGCTGATGATGAAGAACTTGCTGAAAACATCAGAGATAGGCAAGTCAGGGCCGCTAGAGCCAAGGGCACAAATGTGCCTCTGCTTTTGGATCCAAAGTTGATCCTCGATTACATTGATCTCTGGCACAAGGACCCAAACACTCCTATGCCTGATTTCAAGTTGACTCCTGGCCAAAGTCATATGGTGACTGCCTTCATCCAAGAAGAGAAATGGAAATTTGAGAAGGCCAGGCAGATTTAGAAAGCGCAGTACAGGAAAGAAAAATTCCTGAAGTACAACGTTGTCACTATGACAACTGATGATCTTGTGAAGATCCAGTCTGAAATCAAAGTCCTCAGCAATGATTTCAATGCTTAGTATGCTGATTGGCAAGGAGCCAGGGTCAGGTTTGTTAAACTGACTGAGAAGTTCACCTCCAATGTTGCAGCCCCATCGCAACAAGAAATTCCTCAGACTGAAGCATCTACTCAGCCAACTGAAGAACATGCCAGCACCGCTGATGACATTCAGGCTGCTGAAGAAAATGTGAGTTAGGGCTGATGACTGCATCCCAGCCGCTGATGAAATTGCGAAGGCATCCACTAGTGGTGCGCCTGAAGAAAATGAAGAGGTTAGGGCAACTGCATCAGTTGTGCCTGAAGAAAATCAACCACATTCCTCTGCTCCTCCTGCGCCTATCCCAACTCCAATTCTTCCATCTGCATCAGATCTGAAGAAGACCAAGGCTGCAGAGCGTGCAACAGTGAAGAAAAGGAAAGCATCAGCTTCATCAGATTCTTCAGCTCCGAAGAAGATGAAGAAATTGACCAGCTCAGTTGCAAACCCCATTGATGCTGTTCCGATCTCAACCATGCCATCAAAGGACCTTGTTCCTTTTGATGAAGAATATGTGATCCCTAGCGGATCTGATGAAGAAAATCCTTTTGCTGCTTCGTCAGAGCAGATAGATGAAGAAATTGAAGTGGATGAAATCCCTTCAACTCCAGTTGTTTCCTCGCCCATGCCTCAGTTCACTATTGAAGAGGCCGGTGTTGAGGAATTGGATGATCAAAATTCTTACGTGGACATTGGGAGTACTACTCCATTGATGAATGATGATTTTTGGGATAGTCAGCATCCAAACTCCCCTCTGTTCACGCCATTGCAACAAATCCCTCAGTCCCTAGCACAAACTATTCAAATGGGCTCTGAAGAACATCAACCCACTGCATCTGTTCATGAAGAAATTCCAGCCACTAGTGCTGAAGAAACTGCTGCTGCTGAATCACTGAAGACACAGACTGCCACTGAAGAGGAACCAGAATTTCCTCAGCCTGAAGAACCTGAGATTGCGATTCCTAAGGTTGTAATGCAACTGACTGACACTCCTCTGCCCAAGCCAAAGGATCCATTCTCAAGGAAGCAAAAATTCAAGGCTAATGATTTCTTCGGCGAGCACATATTCTTCACAGATTACAACCCCTATGACTCTGCTCCCATTAGGAAGAGGCGTTTCTGGACTGCCAGCCAGGCAAATTTTTATTCCTCATTGTTGTTCAACAAAGACAAAGTCTTCGATCATGAGCACATTCCTCATGTGGATATGGAATCTCTGCCGTGCTTCGTGCCAGTCCTTAGTGTTCTTCACGATGCTGGGCTGTTAAATTTCTACACTGATATATGTGATTGGAATGAAGAGCTCATTCTTCAATTTTATGGAACTCTGCACATCACCGGAGACTCTGAAGATGTGAATTCATGGGTGCTGGACTGGATGTCTGAAAATACTCACTACAAGGCACCAGCTACTGAATTGCTTCATGCTTTGCCTCTCAGTCCTCCCCTTGAAGCTGCTCGTTGCATCTATAGTGAACCTGAGCTTACAGATCACCATATGCAAGTGCTAATGAAGCCATTGAAGCCAGGTCAGGCCCCAAGAACAAAATTCCTTGTGAAGGAATTGTTGTATGTGCCTCGAACTGTCTATCGCATTCTGACGAAGACATTGAGTCCTATCAAGGGCCACGACTCGAATGAAGAAGAAGTCATTGGCATCATGAAGAATCTGCTTTTCAATATCATTCATGGCCTTCCCGTCAACTTCCATGGTTTTTTCATGAGGACTCTGGCAAATGTCGCAATGTCACCGTTTGAGTTGAAGCCTTATGCTCCGTGGATTATGAGATTCATCAGAACAAGGTCTTCACTCAACTACAAAGCTGATACACTGAACCATTGCAGCTAGTTGCCCTCGATTGAAGTCCTCAAACGGACATTTTCCTCAGCTGATGAAAAGGGCAAGGCCGCTGCTGTTATTGATGAAGGCATTCGTCCATTGGATGGTCAATTTCGCAAAGCTGCATCTTATTCCACCAATGATGACTCTGCCACTCATGATTCTGCTGCCCATGCCTCCAAGCCAAATCCTCAAGCTACTGCTCCCAGGGTGATGACTGACTGTGAGCTTCTCCTCAGTCTTCACCAGAAGGTTGATCGCAATCACAAATGGGTCAAGCGTCAGTTTGGTTCAATTCTTCACAGCATGACTGCTACCCACAATGTAGTGAAGAAAAACCATTACTACCTCCATGAAGTCTTCGGTCGCACCTGGGCTGTTCTGTCTCACATTTACAGCGAAGAAGATCTGAAGAACATGGGTCTCAAGGAGGACTTTGACTGGTCTGCACCTCCTCCGAAGAAATACAAGAAGGTCAAGGTTCCTTCCTTGGTGGCCTGCTCCTATTCTTCATCGTGTGAAACTGATGAGTATGAAGACTTGGACGACACCGCGGCAGGCCCTACATCAACAAACGACCCCAACAACGCTGGCACTCCTTCATCAACTTGATATTCTTCAGGGGCGTTAGTCCTCATTTTCGAACCTTTTGGTCATTTGATGACAAAGGGGGAGAAATTTGAGTTAGTCCTCAAGCGGGTCTATCTTTTATGGGCGTTTTTTCTAAGTTACAACTCTCGTTCTTCTGATGACTTTGTTGGATCGAGTTGTAAACTTAAAACTCTATGGTGGCCTGATACTTTTGCTGTTTCTTCTCCATGCTTATTCCTAGTTAATGTTATTGCACGCATGCTGAATTACATCAGTCACCATATTTCATCATGCATTTCAAATTCTTCATATATTATGTCAAATGCGTGTATGAATTACAAGATATAGGGGGAGATCTCCATGATTCAACTCTTCAAGTGTGCATTGCTTCAAAAGAAAATTCCTCACTATGCACATCTTCAGGGGGAGTTCTTCTATATCTTCCAATCAAATTCCTCAATATCAGTATTTACACTTCATATGTTTATCCCCGTTGAAAACTTAACCTATATTGTCATCAATCACCAAAAAGGGGGAGATTGTAAGTGCATCTAGTGCCCCTTAGTGATTTTGGTGTATTGAAGACTTATAGGTTAAGGGACTGATGTGTTTATGAGTGTACAGAGGTCTATAAGTCTATGAGGAGTTTGATGTTTACAAAGAAAGTCGACCCCTAAAAATGAAGTTCTTCGACTGAAGACTTTGGATTTTTGAAGACTTTCTGAAGACTTTGAAAGTGAAGAAATTGGTGTGACCTTGAAGACTTGGTATTCATTTGAGGAACATGAAGTGTGAAGACTTCTGTTTTCGTAGTTTCATTTTCTCTTTCTTGAGTCATAGGAAACACCGTACTGTTAAAGGGGGTCGAGGAAATACTAAGGAAAAATTTCCATGTGATGCTCAACTCAAAATCCTACACCTACCAATCCCTTCGAGTGAAGCCATTGGAAATCTCATACAGTTCAGTCATATTCTTCAGTGACAGAGACGAAGTTCTTCTGGTCTCTGAGGAATTTGTTCTGACTGAGGAGTTAGGAATTCGCTAGTGCAGATTGCCTACAAGTGAGGAACATGATAGCCCTGAGGAATTCGATACTCAAATTTCCGACCGTTGCTGTGCTATGCACCAGCTGTCCCAAAATATCTACCCACCTAACGGTCATATCATTGAAGGGCATTTATGTCTTATCATGTCGGGCTGCTCCCTAGGCTATAAACAGCCGCCCCCTACAACCACTAGCTGGTTGGCTGCTCCGAGAGAAACTGACACTTGTCATTTGAGAGCATCCCATCCTCCGAGGACTTTGAGCGAAAATCATCGAGTGAGGAAAAACCCAAACCCAAACACCTACAAACCCAAAGTGATTGAGCATCACTGAAGAGATTGATCCTGCGTGGATCCAACGCTTGTTACCTTTGAAGACTGTGCTTCTTCCAGATGGTTAGGCGTCATGGTCTAGAGCATCCAAGAGGAATTGTGGATCGCCGAGTGACCGAGATTGTGAAGTGAAAGACCGAGGATGTCGCCTAGAGGGGGGGGTGAATAGGCGCTTTAAAATAATGACGGTTGAGGCTTGAACAAATGCGGAATAAACCTAGCGGTTAATTTGTCAAGCACAAAAGCCACAACAACTAGGCTCACCTATGTGCACCAACAACTTATGCTAAGCAAGAAAAACTACTTAGGTGATAGCAAGATATATGACAAGAAACAATATGGCTATCACAAAGTAAAGTGCATAAGTAAAGGGCTCGGGTAAGAGATAACCGAGGCATGCGGAGACGACGATGTATCCCGAAGTTCACACCCTTGCTGATGCTAATCTCCGTTTGGAGCGGTGTGGAGGCACAATGCTCCCCAAGAAGCCACTAGGGCCACCGTAATCTCCTCACGCCCTCGCACAATGCAAGATGTCGTGATTCCACTAAGGGACCCTTGAGGGCGGTCCCCGAATCCGTACAAATGGCAACCCTTGGGGGCGGTCACCGAACCCGTACACTTTGGCAACCCTTGGGGGCGGTCACCGAAACCCGTCAAATTGCACGGGGCGATCTCCACAACCTAATTGGAGACCCCGACGCTTGCCCGGAGCTTTACACCACAATGATTGAGCTCCGAACACCACCAATCGTCTAGGGCGCCCAAGCACCCAAGAGGAACAAGCTCAAGGGTACCAAGCACGCAAGAGTAATAAGCTTCTCAACTTGTAACTTCCACATATCACCGTGAAGACCTCAAACCAATGCACCAAATGCAATGGCAAGGGCACACGGAGTGCCCAAGTCCTTCTCTCTCAAATCCCACCGAAGCAACTAATGCTAGGGAGGAAAATGAGAGGAAGAACAAGAAGGAGAACACCAAGAACTCCAAGATCTAGATCCAAGGGGTTCCCCTCACATAGAGGAGAAAGTGATTGGTGGAAATGTGGATCTAGATCTCCTCTCTCTTTTCCCTCAAAAACTAGCAAGAATCCATGGAGGGATTGAGAGTTAGCAAGCTCGAAGAAGGTCAACAATGGGGGAAGAACACGAGCTCAAAGGATAAGGTTCATTGGGGAAGAAAACCCCCTTTTATAGGTGGGGAAAAATCCAACCGTTATGGTCACAGCCCGCACCGAGCGGTACTACCGCTCCAAGGAGCGGTACTACCGCTAGGGCGGTAGTAGCCCTTTGAAACACAACAGCGAGGAGGCAAAAAAAGCCAGAAGAACCGTCAGAGTGGTAGTACCGCTTGACCTCACGGTACTACCGTTAGGGGTAGCGGTACTACTGCTAAGGGTAGTGGTACTACTGCTTGCGAGCGGTACTAAAAAATTACATCCGTGCCTACCACCGCTGGACTTGTGACGAGTTTTTGGTCCCGAGCGGAAGTAGCCACGGAAGTAGCCGCAGTAGTACTGCTCCAAGCGGTAGTACCGCTCCCGAGAGTGGTAGGAAAAAATTACATCTGCTCCTGTCCACGGTAGTACCGCTGCAGCCTTTTCAGAACACCAAAACTGACACAACTTCTGTAAACGGACTCTGAATTCGACGAAACCAAGTTTGTTGGAAAGCTAGCAACAAGGGCTAACACAATCTTGATAGAAATACCAATAAGAAGCAAATGAGAAAGGGCCCAAAAGAAAATGGTGAGAACCCTTCCTCGGATAAGACAGGTAAAACCTCCAACATCGAAAACATCATAGAAGACGCATGCAAACTCCGTTTTCGATGAACTCAAGCTTGTCATCAAGATGACCATAAGCTCTAAGACTCACAAAGAGAACCAACAAGAACCAAGAAACATGATGCAAGGATGCAATGGTTTGAGCTCTCGACGAACGATACAATCAAGCTACTCACTTGAGAGCCCCCCTTGATAGTACGGCTATCGATCCTATAACCCGGTCTCCGAACTACCACCATGAGACCGGTAAAATAGAAACCCTATCAAGGGCAAACCTTTGCCTTGCACATGTTCCACTTGAGCTAGATGATGACGATCTTGACTCCCTCAAGTTGGACCACCTTTCTTGATTGCGTTGGCTCGATGAAGACTAGATGATTACTCCCCCATAGTCCACTATGGGTGAGCCACTCTTCGGCACATCTTCACAAGTCCATTGTCACCACAATGGACGGAAAGCTTCAAGCACTTGATCTCTTCGTGATGCTCCACTTGAACTTGCACACGGCAATCTTGATGACGATCACCACTTGATGTCATCCTCTCCATGGGTTGAGTGATATCTTCCTCTTGACGCAAGCCCATGAACACGTACCTAACCCCACATAGAACTCTCACATAGACCATGGGTTAGTACACAAAGCACAATGGACAATGCTTACCATACCATGGGATCACTTGATCCCTCTCGGTACATCTTCTACGCTTTGTGAGTTGATCAACTTGATTCACTCTTGACTTAGTCTTGATCTGTTGGGGAACGTAGCAGAAATTCAAAATTTTCTACGCATCACCAAGATCAATATATGGAGTTTACTAGCAACGAGAGGGAAGGAGTGCATCTACATACCCTTGTAGATCGCGAGCGGAAGCGTTCAAGAGAACGGGGTTGATGGAGTCGTACTCGTCGTGATCCAAATCACCGATGATCCTAGCGCCGAACGGACGGCACCTCCGCGTTCAACACACGTACGGTTGGGAGAGACGTCTCCTCCTTGTTGATCCAGCAAGGGGGGAGGAGAGGTTGATGGGGATCCAGCAGCACGACGGCGTGGTGGTGGAAGTAGCGGGATTCCAACAGGGCTTCGCCAAGCGCTGCGGGGGGAGGGAGATGTGTCACGGGAGGGAGAGGGAGGCGCCAGGGCTTCGGGTATTGCTGCCCTCCCCTTCCCCACATATATATAGGGGCAAGGGAGAAGGGGGGCACAGCCTTGGCCCTTCCTCCAAGGAAGGGTGCGGCCAGGGAGGAGTCCATCCTCCCCAAGGCACCTAGGAGGTGCCTTCCCCCTTTAGGACTCTCCCTTTCCCTTATCTCTTGGCGCATGGGCCTCTTGGGGCTGGTTCCCTTGGCCCATATAGGCCAAGGCGCACACCCCTACAGCCCATGTGGCCCCCCGGGGCAGGTCGACCCCCTTGGTGGACCCCCGGACCCCTTTCGGCACTCCCGGTACAATACCGATAATGCGCGAAACTTTTCCGGCGACCAAAACAAGACTTCCCATATATAAATCTTTACCTCTGGAACATTCCGGAACTCCTCGTGACGTCCGGGATCTCATCCGGGTCTCCGAACAACTTTCGGGTTACCGCATACTAATATCTATACAACCCTAGCGTCACCGAACCTTAAGTGTGTAGACCCTACGGGTTCGGGAGACACGTAGACATGACCGAGACGACTCTCCGGTCAATAACCAACAGCGGGATCTGGATACCCATGTTGGCTCCCACATGCTCCTCGATGATCTCATCGGATGAACCACGATGCCGAGGATTCAATCAATCCTGTATACAATTCCCTTTGTCTATCGGTATGTTACTTGCCCGAGATTCGATCGTCGGTATCCCAATACCTCGTTCAATCTCGTTACCGACAAGTCACTTTACTCGTACCGTAATGCATGATCCCGTGACTAACTCCTTAGTCACATTGAGCTCATTATGATGATGCATTATCGAGTGGGCCCAGAGATACCTCTCCGTCATACGGAGTGAGATACCTATAGTGCACCTTTATAGCCACCCAGTTAAGTTGTGACGTTTGGTACACCCAAAGCATTCCTACGGTATCCGGGAGTTGCACAATCTCATGGTCTAAGGAAACGATACTTGACATTAGAAAAGCTCTTAGCAAACGAACTACACGATCTTGTGCTATGCTTAGGATTGGGTCTTGTCCATCACATCATTCTCCTAATGATGCGATCCCGTTATCAACGACATCCAATGTCCATGGTCAGGAAACCGTAACCATCTATTGATCAACGAGCTAGTCAACTAGAGGCTCACTAGGGACATGTTGTGGTCTATGTATTCACACATGTATTACGGTTTCCGGATAACACAATTATAGCATGAACAATAGACAATTATCATGAACAAGGAAATGTAATAATAACCATTTTATTATTGCCTCTAGGGCATATTTCCAACATGATCAACCTAGAATCTTTCCAACTCTCTTCATTTGGATGATGTCTTGAAGGTAAACATGAATGATCACACAATCTTCTTCTTCAAGACATGCTTGCAATAAGCTCAACTCTCACATGACCAATCTTTGGATAATTCCTTAATAGCACCTTGGTCAACACAAACTCTCCTTGAAACCAACACATGTACTCCAAGAAAAGCCTATGGACAAAACCTTCAAATATAACTCAAGGCAACCATTAGTCCATAGAGATTGTCGTCAATTACCAAAACCAAACATGGGGGCAGCACTTGTTCTTTCAATCTGCCCCATTTTGGTAATTGATGACAACCACTTTCAAGAGAGTTTATATAAGGAATTATGCATCACCATGCAATGCAACAACCAATGATGCATGAGTAAGAGATGCAAATGCTTAGGAACAAAACCAAAGCAAGAGGAGAGAATTCTCTAAACTTCTCCACAAAACTCTCTGAAACTTCTCCCCCATTGGCATCGATTGCCAAAATGGGAGAAAAGCTTAGAAGGCCAATATAAATTGTGTTCCTCCATAATTTGTGTATTTCTCAACAAGAGAGTGGAATGCAATACACAAGTTTGACGGTAAATACTAGGAGGAAAACAAACTATATGTAGGCCCAAAGTTTACAAAAGAAAGATATGCCACAAAGACATAAGAAAGAGAGAAACAAGCAAACAAGCAATCAAAAGATACCAATTGAAGCAAGCAATCAACGGATATCAATTGAGCCAACTAGACCAATGATCCTACGTGCCACATGAATGAAATAAATTATGATATGAGCAAAGGAGTGTTCTAGAGAAACTAGAGAAGCTCCCCATGATTTGTGCACAATTTAGTTTTGTAACTGGATACAACGAGCACAAAATAGGATCGTCACTCCCCCAAGATCAATAGAACCTCACGACAAGTGCAAGAGAGCAACAGAGTGTTCTAAAGACACTAGTGAAGCTCTCCATGATTTGTGCACTTCTTACAATATTTGCATTAGGATACCGAGTGCACAAAATAGGATCATCACTCCCCGAAAATCAATAGAAACTCACAACAAGTGCAAGTGAGCGTGTAGGAAACAAAGCCTAGCACTTGCAACAAACAAATGGTTGAGCAACATATAAAAGAGGCAACTTAAGAGTAGGCTCAACCAAAATGATGTGTGTGAGTCATGGCAAAGCACTTGAGAAGACTAATGTATGAATGAGCATTAAGCATCAACATAGTCTTGGATAGTGGAGATACAAGGTGCATGACATGTCCTCCCCACACACACCAAGCAAAAGGGTTCACAAGCACACTAAAAATGCAAAATGAATAACCAACACTTGTGACAACCCATGGTGAAGATAGAAGATGAAAGCCTCATCAATACAAGGGATACCAATTAAGATGGCAAAAGCCTCGTAGAGATAAGCATGAGGAAAATAATCTTCACCACACAAGAGTGCATCAAGATGCAACGAGATAAGACATGCACTCAAGGCAAAAGCTTTCACGGAGCCACCAAAGAAATAACAAGAAAGACAAGGTGGACGTGAAAGAAAGGATATCATCTAGAGATGTAATTTCTCTCAAGTGTATAAGGTTCTAGGTAGACGAGATCATGATGATATATATCTACAAAGAAGGATGTACACCTGAAATAGTTACAACACGAAGGAACAAGATATCCAAAAGGAAGTCATAGATATACCAATAAGATATTTGCTTGGAAGCATATCACATGGCTAGATATGGTCTTATTGTACATAAATGAATTCCTACCACACAACCATCAAAGACATCACAACTAGCAACAAGAGATCATTGTTGGGATGCTTTGAGAAGGAAACAAGTATCACAAGAGAGAATGAATAACATGCCATGATACAACCTACACAAGGTTGATGCAAGAAATGTGTGCATGAAGTATATGAAGATACTTGTTACCGAGTTAACATTGGAAGGATGTAGTAGATACCAATTGAAGGTACAAAGTAGTTCATTGATCATCCTAGCTTGACTCCAAAAAGCACATGGTGACAACACCTTCCTTGTGAGTGAGCCGAGCATCCAATGCATCTCCAATTATTCCTAGAACAACAACACAAACAAAATGGTACCCAAACTCATTGGGACCAAAGAGTTAGAAACACCAACAATACATAGGACAAACTCCACATAAATATGTGCATATAGATATGGAAATGAAATTCATGCACATCTCATCCAATTTGAGACTTGGTGGAGTTTCCCCTATATATTGGGTCAAAGAGAGAAATCATGCCACGGAAACTACATGAAGTTAATATGCATGCTCAAAACTTTCAAGAACTGATACCAAAATACAAGGAAATACCAAGTGAAAAGAATACCAAATGGAGAAATCATCACTTGGAAGATATCATTAAAAGATACATTAAGGAATGAGATATCCATTGGAACCCACAAAATGATATCAAACTCCCAAAAGGGAGGATGGTTCCAAACAAACCAAGCTCTCTACAAAGTTTCATGATGGCACAAGTACCAAAAAGAAACGGCTTGCCGTCCACCAACACACACTTAAAATGGATCACAAGTTTAGTGTTTTATAGAAAATAGGATAGCTCCCCCACGAGTTGTGCATTATAGAGAATTTGCATTTGAATACAAAATGCAAAAGGTAGGATCACCACGTTCACTATATCAAGGAAAACACTAGACAAGATCAAGAAAACAACAAGATCCTCAAGTGGCACGGAAGGCAATGGGAGTTGACACAAACTTGGCAAGAGATAAGGCAAATAAAAAGCAAAGGCCAACGTGAAGATGATCAATAATTTCTACCACACATAAGTGAGTACCAATTGTCAAAAGACAAGAAGTATTTGGAAATAATTCCCGGTGGTAGATAGCAAGGATATCCGATATCATCTTCACACCAAACACAAGCAAATTGCAACTTGTAGAGCTAACATGCCACGTAGGAACAACATAATTTACAATATCAATTCTAGGTGACAATATCTCAAATGTACACATTTTCTAGGCTAGTAATATACATAGCATATTACTCCCCCATAATGTGATACCAATTAAAGAAAACTTAACAAGAGGCAAAAAGAGAATCCAACAAGAGATAATTAATGGACTATTTAGAATTTGAATTTCTCATGAGAAGACATACCACATAGTGACTAGATAAGCTTGCAATATCAATACTAGGTGGTATTCCTCATGTAAACACATTTATGGGACCGTGAGGTGCACAAAGCACATCACTCCCCCAAAATGGGATGTTCCATTAATCTCTCACAAGAGCCAACTAACATACAAACAAGATGCGCAAAGGCTCAACGCACTACACACACGTACGTGATGTGCAAACCAACACACACATACTTGATTACTCAAGATAAGCAAATTGGAGGCACAACATATACAACCACATGCAAGGAACAAAACCAAAACATGCAAAGGGGCAAGTAACTTTCGATGTAAACAATTTAAGTACAAGTTACCGGAAGGAGGCACATTGGATCTAGAATAGAAACTTGATAACCCAATTGACTTGGCTTGAGACAATAAGAATGATGAAGTCCCCTTAAATCTTCATAATGTAGCCAAGTCTCCAATGCCCTCCAACAACACCTATTGATCAAGTTTGAGCTAGTTGGTCCCCAACCAAGTTGGGTCCTAAGAGGTTAGTCACAATAGGCTTGGCTACCCAAATGGTTCTTTTCTTGACACCACTTTGAGCACCAACAAATTTGGCAAACACATGGCCAACATTATCCTTCCCAAGAGAATAGATATCATCAATAATAATTGGGTTGGATAAGTTACCACTAGTGCATGAAGAGGCGAGGTGACCTTTCTCACGACATAAGTAGCAACGTCTACTCTTCACTTTCTTCTCACTTGATTTCTCAACTTGAGAAGCATTAGCTTGAGGATTCTTGGGAAGAGGACTTTCTTCAACTTGTGGTTGAGCATGAGATCGAACTTGTGGCCGCTTCCCTTGTTGCTTGTCACTAATGGCCTTCTTCTTCAATGGGCAAGATCTAACATGATGCCCTTCTACTTTGCACTTGAAGCAAACAATCTTGGCCGAATTCTTGACTTGTTCTTGGCCCTTCTTTTTGTTCATCTTGGACTTCTTCTTCTTGTTGGAGTTGAATCCAAGTCCACCTTTGTCATTGGGGGATTTTTGCACTCTCAAGATGTTGTTGAGTGTAAATTTCCCTTCATGACTCTTTTCCAAGTCTTTCTTCAAAGAAGTGACTTGGGCCTTGAGCTCTTTGATTTCCTCTACATGGTTAGTCTCAACACAAGCACTAGAGGAAGTATAAGCTTCATCGTTAGAGCAACAAGGCAAGGAAAGCAATTCATCACAAGATGTACCAACGTTATGCATGGATGAATCGCGAGGACTAGCACAAGGCAATATAGCATTTTGACTAAAAGTAGTGCTAGTGTCCACATGAGGCTCACTAGATGTTACCTTAGCAATCATGGCCTCATGAGCTATCTTTAGCACATTATGGGATACTAGAAGATCATCATGAGAGCTTGAGAGCTTTTCATGGCTTTCTTCCAATTTCCCATAATTGCTAGATAGCAACTCAAGTTGAGCCCGTAGCTCAACGTTCTCCTTTAAAATGGATGCTTCACAAGAAATAGAGTTAGTAGCACAAGCATCATCATTAACAACAAGAGGAGAAGGCAACTTGGCAAGCTCTTTTAAATAAGAAGCTTCAAGTTGAGCATGAGACTCGGTGAGTTTGATGAGCTCACCCTTGATGACCCTTGAGCCATTTTCGAGGTGCTCAAAATCCTCAAGGAGTCTAGCATGAGCAACTTCAAGCTTAGCATTTTTAGTTTCAAAAACATTGGCCACCTCAAGAGCTCTATCATGAGATTCCTTCACTCTAGATAACTCTAGAGCAAAAGTCTCCTCAAGAGATTCCTTGGTGGTTTGTTCAAGTTCAAGAGCTTGAGAGAGGTCCGCAATCTCATTAGCGTAATCACGCTCATGACCTTCCATTTTATCAATGGTGACCTCATGCTCCTCAAGACGAGATTCCAACTCATCAATATATTTCTTGCCCTCAATAGCAATAGACATGATTTCCATGAAGTTGGAACGAGCAATTTTATTCTTAAGAAGAGCTTTAAAAATTATTTCCCCCTTAACTTTTAAGGAGGCAACATCATCATTCTCTTCATCATAATCGACATCATCATCACTCTTGCCATCATCAATATTATCACAAGATATATTGGGATTCAAAGTGGGAGATACCTTTGAAGCCTTGGCCATAAGGCAAAAAGCAATAGATGATGATGTGGGATCCCTTGAAGCACCATTCAAGACCACATCTTGTTCCATGGAGTGTTGGGTTTCCTCTACATTGTTAGCACAACAACTCGAGGAAATACATGCATTTTTATCATGCCAACAAGACATAGCAAGCATATCATCATGAGATTTAGTCAAGCAATTTGTACATGATATGCAAGGACTATCAACACAAGCATGTGAAACATTTGGAGTGCTCGAAGTGCTAGAGTCCAAAGATGAAGCATCGCAACAAGAAAGTGATGAAGGATTATCAAAACTAAGCCCACTATCATCATTGCAATGAACACCACTACTCACCATGTCATTACCTTGTGGCAAACCACATGTAGGTGAAGTAGAAGAAGTTGAGAACACAACACGACCGGAGGTGGAGGGAGAACAATCATCCCCACAAAACTTGGACACGCCATATTTATCTTGAAGCTTTGTCCACAACTCATGAGCATCCCGGAAAGGCATGAGTTGAAATATAACTACATTGCTGAAAGCATCGAAAAGCATATTAGAAGCTTGAGCATTGAGATAAGAGTTTTTCTCATCCTCCAAAGATAATCTTTGGGGATCTTTTGGAGGAGAAAAACCCATATCTACAATTCGCTCTAAATTCGGGTCCATGACCCTAAAGAGATTAAGCATGCGAATTACCCAAACATCAAAATTTGTGCCATCGAAACTAAGTGTGTCACAGAATCCTAATCCCCTGGTCGACATCTTTACTCTCTAGGCGGTTAAGCCTAACAAAGAGAGACAAGGCTCTAATACCAATTGAAAGATCGAGGATGTCGCCTAAAGGGGGTGAATAGGCGCTTTAAAATAATTACGGCTGAGGCTTCAACAAATGCGGAATAAACCTAGCGGTTAATTTGTCAAGCACAAAACCTACAACAACTAGGCTCACCTATGTGCACCAACAACTTATGCTAAGCAAGAAAAACTACTTAGGTGATAGCAAGATATATGACAAGAAACAATATGGCTATCACAAAGTAAAGTGCATAAGTAAAGGGCTCGGGTAAGAGATAACCGAGGCACGCGGAGACGACGATGTATCCCGAAGTTCACACCCTTGTGGATGCTAATCTCCGTTTGGAGCTGTGTGGAGGCACAATGCTCCCCAAGAAGCCACTAGGGCCACCGTAATCTCCTCATGCCCTCGCACAATACAAGATGCCATGATTCCACTAAGGGACCCTTGAGGGCGGTCACCGAACCCGTACAAATGGCAACCCTTGGGGGCGGTCACCGAACCCGTACACTTTGGCAACCCTTGGGGGCGGTCACCGGAACCCGTCAAATTGCTCGGGGCGATCTCCAGAACCTAATTGGAGACCCCGACGCTTGCCCAGAGCTTTACACCACAATGATTGAGCTCCGAACACCACCAACCGTCTAGGTCGCCCAAGCACCCAAGAGGAACAAGCTAAAGGGTACCAAGCACCCAAGAGTAATATGCTTCTCAACTTGTAACTTCCACGTATCACCGAGGAGAACTCAAACCAATGCACCAAATGCAATGGCAAGGGCACACGGAGTGCCCAAGTCCTTCTCTCTCAAATCCCACCGAAGCAACTAATGCTAGGGAGGAAAATGAGAGGAAGAACAAGAAGGAGAACACCAAGAACTCCAAGATCTAGATCCAAGGGGTTCCCCTCACACAGAGGAGAAAGTGATTGGTGGAAATGTGGATCTAGATCTCCTCTCTCTTTTCCCTCAAAAACTAGCAAGAATCCATGGAGGGATTGAGAGTTAGCAAGCTCGAAGAAGGTCAACAATGGGGGAAGAACACGAGCTCAAAGGATAAGGTTCATTGGGGAAGAAGACCCCCTTTTATAGGTGGGGAAAAAATCCAACCGTTATGGTCACAGCCCGCACCGAGCGGTACTACCGCTCCAAGGAGCGGTACTACCGCTAGGGCGGTAGTAGCCCTTTGAAACACAACAGCGAGGAGGCAAAAAAAGCCAGAAGAACCGTCGGAGCGGTAGTACCGCTTGACCTCACGGTACTACCGCTAGGGGTAGCGGTACTACTGCTAAGGGTAGCGGTACTACTGCTTGCGAGGTAAACATGAATGATGTCTTGAAGGTAAACATGAATGATCACACAATCTTCTTCTTCAAGACATGCTTGCAATAAGCTCAACTCTCACATGACCAATCTTTGGATAATTCCTTAATAGCACCTTGGTCAACACAAACTCTCCTTGAAACCAACACATGTACTCCAAGAAAAGCCTATGGACAAATCCTTCAAATATAACTCAAGGCAACCATTAGTCCATACAGATTATCGTCAATTACCAAAACCAAACATGGGGGCACCACATGTTCTTTCATGAAGGTTCGGAAGTCACCTGAAGACTTACCACGAGTGATTGGACGAGGTCTGTGTGACCCTAGTTCAAGGAGAATACGGTGAGGACTGTGTGTCCGGGACTGTGTGTCCTCAGGTTTAAATACCTAGCCACTCCAACCAGATGTACAACTGAGACAGCAGTTGGAACTGGTCTACCAAATCATTGTCTTCACCAAGCTTACTGGTTCTATTTCCTCAACTCTTTCATTTCCTCATTACTGTGTTGTGTGCTTGTCATATCTGTGTTTGAAGACTTTGACTGAAGACTTTCTCAATTTCCTCAGTTCAATTTCTTCAGTCTGTTTGACTTCATCCTGTGTTTACGCTTTCTGTACTCTGTGCCTGTCTTCATTTCATCATGATGACCATGCTTGTATCCTGTTATGTTTACTTCTGAGTACTTATTCCGCTGCAAGTAGTTCTTCGCTAAGGAATTTCCTCACCCGTAAATTCCTCAGTGAAGAAATCATAAAAATTGCCTATTCACCCCCCTCTAGTCGATATAATGCACTTTTAGGGCCCTCTCGATGGAGGTAATACCCTACTTCCTGCTTGATTGATCTTGATGATATGTGTATTACAAGAGTTGATCTACCACGAGATCGTAGAGGCTAAATCCTAGAAGCTAGCCTATGGTATGATTGTTGTTGCCCTACGGACTAAACCCTCCGGTTTATATAGACACCGGAGGGGGCTAGGGTTACACAGAGTCGGTTACAAGGGAGGAGATCTACATATTCGTATCGCCAAGCTTGCCTTCCACGCCAAGGAGAGTCCCATCCGGACACGGGACGAAGTCTTCAATCTTGTATCTTCATAGTCCAACAGTCCGGCCAAAGGATATAGTCCGGCTGTCCGAGGACGCCCTAATCCAGGACTCCCTCACCCGTTCAGTAGCGGATACCATGCCCTTTTAGGGCGGGAGGCATTCACGATCTTCCAAGCTATACCCCATTAGGGGTACATGAAGCTCAAAATGCCCGGGCCCAATAGAATCATCACTCTAGCTAGTGATCCGGACATAGCACTCCACGCCGAAAATAAAACCGCCGCACTAGCCCTCGAGGCGTTATCCGAACCCCTTGTGGCCGAAGAACTAACTGCGCTTCGCTCCACAGTGGACAGGGATGACGTGATACTCGACAAAAGACCCATGTCCACCTCTTTCAAACCAGCGACGAAATAGTCAAATTCCAAGTCCACCCAACGGACCCTACAAAAACAGCATCCATCGGGGCACAGTTAAACCCCCATAGTAGACGCCGCACTGCGGGGGTTCTTGCGCGAGAATTGGGACATCTTTGCCTGGCATCCTTCAGACATGCCAGGAATCCCACGCAGGCTGGCCGAGCATAGCCTTAACATTCTAAAGGGGTTCAAGCCGGTCAAGCAGACTCTGCGGCGTTTCTCTGAGCCTAAGCGACAAGCCATAGGAGAAGAGCTAGCCTAGTTACTTGAGGCCGGATTCATTAGAGAAATAAAACATCCGGACTGGCTAGCAAACCTGGTGATGGTACCAAAGAAGGACAAATCCTGGTGCCTATGTGTCGATTTCAAGGACCTTAACAAGGCTTGCCCCAAGGATCCCTTCCCCTACCCCGCATCGATCAAATTATCGACGCTACCGCAGGACACGACTCATTGTGTTTCCTCGACGCATACTCCGGATACCATCAAATTAAGATGGCGGAGTCCGATCAAGCCGCAACGACATTTATCACTCCATACGGCCCCTTCTGTTTTAACACCATGCCTTTCGGGCTCAAAAACGCCGGTGCAACCTATCAATGCATGATTCAGACATGCCTCGAAACACAAATTGGCAAAACAGTGGAGGCATACGTAGACGACGTGGTCATTAAAACCAGACACGTCGAATCCTTAATAGACGACTTGAGGCTCACGTTCGACAATCTCCGAACATATGACATCAAGCTCAATCCGGAAAAATGCGTTTTCGGCGTGCCCGCCAGAAAGCTCTTGGGCTTCATCGTCTCCAGTAGAGGAATTGAAGCAAATCCGGCTAAAATCCGAGCTCTGTCACAGTTGGCTATCCCAACAGACCTCAAGCACATCCAGAAATTAACTGGATGTGTGGCTGCCTTAAGCCCCTTTATCTCCCGATTAGGAGAAAAGGCACTACCCTTTTATCGCCTTCTTCGACGCACCGAAGACTTCGAGTGGACGGATGCGGCCACAGCCGGACTGGAAGGAATAAAAGCCGTTTTGGCCACCAACCCAATCTTGGCCGCACCAAATGTCGGCGAACCAATGCTGTTATATATAGCGGCAACGCAGCAGGTTGTAAGCGCAGTGCTCGTCGTCGAACGAGAAACGGACGGACATAAGTTCTCGCTTCAAAAGCCGGTATACTACGTATCCACTGTCCTCACTCCATGCAAATCACGGTACCCACATTATCAAAAGATAGCATACGCGGTCTTCATGGCATCTCGGAAACTACGACACTACTTTCAAGAGTGTTCAATCACGGTGGCCTCTGAAGTACCACTCAACGACATAATAAATAACCGCGATGCCACTGGCCGGATTGCTAAATGGGCTATTGAGCTCCTCCCGTTCGACATAACATACAAACCACGGCGGGCTATTAAGTCGCAAGTACTGGCTGATTTCGTCGCCGAATGGACAGAAGCCGAACTCCCTAAAGAGTACGGCGCGTGCTCCAATTGGATCATGCACTTTGACGGCTCTAAGATGCTGGCTGGTCCGGGGGCAGGCGTCGTCCTGACATCCCCCACCGGAGATACAGTACAATACGTACTCCAAATATTATACACAGACTCCAACAACGCAGCAGAATATGAGGCCCTGTTGCATGGTCTCCGGATGGTAATCTCCATGGGCATTCAACGCCTAGAGGTGCGTGGGGATTCGAACCTCGCAATATCTCAAATAAATGGAGACTTTGACGCCAAGGACCCAAAAATGGCGGCTTACCGCAATGCCGTCCTCAAAATGTCAGCTCGGTTCAAGGGGCTCGAATTCCACCATGTGGCCCGAGAAAACAATCAAGCGGCGGATATCCTCGCCCGCATCGGCACTAAACGCGACCCTGTCCCACCTAATATCTTCTTGGAAAGGCTTTTTAAGCCATCCGTGGTGTGGGAAGGGGAGACCGGCAACAACAGTCCGGATCCGGCCACAACACCAGATCCCGAACACTCTGACATAATCGGAGGCTCCGCCACCGAAATAACACCATCAGCCCACATGATTATGGTCGTCATCGCCCCATGGACAGAACCCTTCTTGGCTTACCTAAATAGGCAAGAACTCCCCGACGACCCAAACGAGGCACGTTGCATTGTGTGACGGTCTAAAGCCTACAAGGTCCACGAGGGAGAGCTTTATAAGAAAAGCGCTACCGGAGTACTTCAAAGGTGTATCTTCGAAGAGGAAGGACGACAACTTTTGGCAGAAATTCATGCTGGACTCGGCGGCCATCACGCCGCAGCTCGGGCCCTGGTAAGCAAGGCCTTCCGTACAGGTTTCTACTGGCCAACAGCCCGAGCAGACGCACAGGACCTCGTCAAACATTGCGTCGGGTGCCAGCTTTTTGCAAACCAAAGCCATATGCCACCTACCGCTCTCCAAACAATACCCATTACTTGGCCCTTTGCGGTCTGGGGGCTTGATATGGTTGGACCCCTTAAAGGAGGAAGACATAAGAAAAAATACCTATTGTTCATGGTGGATAAATTCACCAAATGGATAGAAGCCAAACCAGTTAAAACGGCCGAGTCCGGACCAGTGATAGACTTCATATCCGGGGTTGTACACCGTTATGGTGTCCCCCACAACATCATCACTGATAACGGCTTGAACTTCACAGCTGACGAGGTAAAAACTTGGTGCGACAACATGGGCATTAAGCTCGATTATGCCTTCGTCTATCACCCCCAAACAAACGGTCAAGTCGAACGAGCAAATGGTCTTATTATGAGCGGCATTAAACCCAGACTAGTGCGATCCTTGAAGGAATCAGATATGCACTAGGTTGAGGAGCTCGACTCCGTACTATGGGGGCTGCGGACCACGCCGAATCGCACTACCGGATACACACCGTTTTTCATGGTGTACGACACAGAGGCGGTACTGCCCTGCGACATCATTCATGACTCACCTCGAGTGCGTATGTACAAAAAGAAAGAAGCCGAGCTTGATCGGTAGGACAGTTTAGATGCCCTGGATGAGGAGCGTGACGTTGCAAAAGCCCGCTCCGCATTCTATCAGCAACAGGCTCGACGGTATCAAAGCAGGGAAGTACGGGCCAAAACTTATAACGTTGGCGAACTCGTTCTACGCCTACTAGAGAAGAAAAAGGACAAGCTCAAGCCCAAATGGGAAGGTCCCTTCATCATCGATAAAGTTCTCACCGGTGGAGCGTACCGTCTGATTGATGCATCGGACAATCGACTCGAGCCAAACCCATGGAACGCGGCCAGACTCTGAAGATTCTACGCCTAGTGCTGGACTCTGTGTTCGTCTCCTTACCTCCGCCCTTATATATATATATATCCGCTATCTGTTTTTCTTTCTTTTTTTCTTCATGGCATTAAAAGCTTAAAGTGTGTCTTGACTACACAAACTTGACGCGCCATGCGTGCTCATTATACCTGGGGGCTTCTTATACTGAAGCTTAATATAATTATAATCTGGGCCTTATGCCCCCTGCACATGTGTTACTTTTCCACATGTACCTTTTCTTCACCATTATATGCATCGATATGACTTAAGTTTTGGCCAAGCTGGGTTGCCTCGCTCTTGTGTTTATGCCCTACGTTCCCGTTAATTCGGCTAGGGCATAAGGGGAGCACCTCTGCGATTGTTACTGTCGGGTCAGCCGGATGTGTACCTCAGACTGGGTGAAGCCGAAAGCTAGCGTTCTTAAGGGAATATTCGGTCGGTGAACAAAAGACGACTTTTACTTATTGCAATACATGCCCCCGGATGTTTATATCTTGCATCTCTTTTCGCAGTGCGGACATGCACATTAATGCATGCGTACCTAGGGAAAGGAACCCTTAACGGAACTATTCTCCCTGGAAGATGTTTCTTACTATCCATGTAATATAACATAGCTAGTTGGGTACTTGTCTGTTCAAGCACTTATGACCCCTACGCCTGGTCTCCATGCGTACCCCGATTTTTACATAACTGAGCGGGTATTCGGATACACTCCGGACTGTTGGGTCCGGAGGTCGAAGCGAAAAGGTCCGCCATGACAAATGATTTACAATCCGGCTAGGGACAAAATATGTCATTTGAAGTACACAGTCACTTAGACTGACTAAATTCTTCTTCTATACCATCCAACAGGCTGTCTAGCCTACAATCCTGTAGGGAATACTTTGCGGCTAATTTTACCTGGTCATATACCAGACTAAAGGGGATCTCTTTCCCATCAGACCCTACAGGTCCGACCTCGGCCATGTGGTTCGGGTCAGCCTTGGTATATCGCGTCTTCACCATGGCCCAGGCTTCCCTTGCACCTTGTCGGCAGGCCGATTTCTTCCATAATCAGAAGCGCCGCCGCGCTCCCTTGAGCATCTCTACGAGCTCCCCCATGCTTTTTGGCAGGGAGGCGGATAGCCACAAGGCCTGGGCAATGCCCTGCATCACCTGCCGAACTTGTTCGTGCAGTTGTGAGAGCTCTTGCAGAAGATCGCCCGCAGATCCGGGCATCTCCTCTTCGGGACGACCCGTCAGCATACCTACAGATATAACTCTGTTAGCCGGTTTCTTCGCCGAACTCTATAAAAGTTCATTCAAGCACTTACTAAACATGCCGCGTCGAAGCCTCTTATTCTCCTTTACGGAGTCAGCAAGCTGGGCCCGAACATCTTCCAGTTCAACGCCCAGCCGGGTATTGGCATCTTGGAGATCGTTTTTCTCCCGCCTAACCCGCGTAAGCACGCGCTCGCTAGCCTCTAGTTGTCGTTGAGCATGTTGCTCATCCCCTCGCATGATCTTCGGATTCACTCCGAGATTATCTGCAGAATCTATTGTTAGATGTGCATGCATGCCGAATACTATCTGGTACATGTCATTTCATTCTTTTCGATCAAGACAAGTATTACCAGATGGGGCCTTCTTGGACTCCTCCATTCCGGCAACTACGGCCCGTAGCTGGGCTTTGCACTCCTCCAGCTCTTGAGACAACTGGGTATTCTTCTCCGTAAGAACCTACGAAAACAACGATCCTTAAATCAGTTGTGCCAACTGTTTCAAGTCTCAGGGGCTACTGATATACATAATTATTAGATTTTCTTACCCGTATATCCTTTACATACTGGTCCGTGGCTCTGGCAAGACCATTTTGAGCAGCGCGGATGTACGCGTCTCCTGAGTTGAAGGCATCGAACGCCTCTTGAGAGAAACAAGCGTCGCGGAGTACGGCCCGGTGACGCCTGTGATTCATGGCACTCTCCACTATGGAATTCGTAGCGGACAGCCTATCCGCATCCCCTGTAGGAGGAACATCCGGTGTTGGCCCCACGTTAGCGTCTGCCCCTAAGTCTGGCTCTGGAACCCGGCTGGTGGAGGCGTGGCCGGCAGGCTCTCCGGATATGGTCCGGTGAGTGTCTTTTCTGCTAGGAAGCATGGACATTATTATATTTTAAAATACGACAACCATGGAGCGGGGTTCTTTTTCATACCTCTGCGACGGCGTCTCAGTCCTGACCGCCTTCCTTTTAAGCCTACCCGGCTTCGGTGCCGATTGTTGGTGAGTCACTACGGGTTCGGCATGGCGTCCCGAGGACCTTCCCTGTAAGACACCATATGTGTGCGGTAGGTGAAGTGCAAAAAAGGGATCCTTCTCAGAAGTTGGGGCTCCGGTTTTACTTACATGCGATGCAGGGACAAGGCATACCCGCTTCCCCATGGATGGGTTGGGAAGGCTCTCCGCTTGCTCCCCGCCGTTGTAAGTGGCCAATCCGGCTCGAACGGGGGCCATATACGCTGGAGGGAGAAACCCCTGGGTCTGTAACTCTACTAATTGGCTGTGGGGGACACAACACTTCTTCCAATTGCTTGGCTTAGGGCTACAGGAGCGAGAGGAGGAGCTTCGATGGCCGACCATGATGGGATGGACTTTTCCGGGCGCGCTCCGATGGATACTCGATGTGGGAGGATGGTGTGATCTGGATCTGAGGATCCCCGTCTCTTTAAATAGACGATTTACTTACATGGTTAGGGTGGCAAGTGTAAAAATGCCCCGACTTCTTGCATTCGCTCAACACATGGAGAATAGCCATTATTAGGCGCAGAAGCCGAGGAGTGCAACATTCATGGGAAGCCGGACACTACTCGACAGGTACTCAGAATTTGGAGAAGAACCCGCCTTGCAATGCCGAAGACAATCTGCGCGCCGGACTCATCGTCATTGAAGCCTGGTTCAGGGGCTACTGAGGGAGTCCTGGATTAGGGGGTCCTCGGACAGCCGGACTATATACTTTGGCCGGACTGTTGGACTATGAAGATACAAGAATGAAGACTTCGTCCCATGTCCGGGTGGGACTCTCCTTTGCGTGGAAGGCAAGCTTGGCAATTCGGATATGTAGATCTCCTCCCTTGTAACCGACTCTGTGTAACCCTAGCCCCCTCCGGTGTCTATATAAACCGGAGGGTTTAGTCCATAGGAGAACAACAATCATAATCATAGGCTAGCTTCTAGGGTTTAGCCTCTACGATCTCGTGGTAGATCAACTCTTGTAATACTCATATCATCAAGATCAATCAAGCAGGAAGTAGGGTATTACCTCCATCGTGTTGGGAATCGTAGCATAATTTTAAAATTTTCCTACGCTCACCAAGATGCATCTATGGAGTCTACTAGCAACGAGGGGAAAGGAGTGCATCTACATACCCTTGTAGATCGCGAGCGGAAGCGTTCCAATGAACGTGGATGACGGAGTCGTACTCGCCGTGATCCAAATCACCGATGACCGAGTGCCGAACGGACGGCACCTCCGCGTTCAACACACGTACGGTGCAGCGATGTCTCCTCCTTCTTGATCAAGCAAGGGGGAAGGAGAGGTTGATGGAGATCCAGCAGCACGACGGCGTGGTGGTGGATGTAGCGGGTCTCGGCAGGGCTTCGCCGAGCTTCTGCGAGACGGAGAGGTGTAGCAGGGGGAGAGGGAGGCGCCCAAGGCTGTAGGTTGCTGCCCTCCCTCCCCCCCTATATATAGGCCCCTGGGAGGGGGGGCGCCGGCCAGATCCCATCTAGGGTGGGGGGCGGCGGCCAAAGGGGGGGAAAGGGTGCCTTGCCCCCCAAGGCAAGTGGGAAACCCCCCCCCCCACCCTAGGGTTCCCAACCCTAGGCGCATGGGGGGAGGCCCATGGGGGGGCGCCCAGCCCACTAGGGGCTGGTTCCCTTCCCACTTCATCCCATGGGGCCCTCCGGGATAGGTGGCCCCACCCGGTGGACCCCCGGGACCCTTCCGGTGGTCCCGGTACAATACCGGTAACTCCCGAAACTTTCCCGGTTGCCGAAACTTGACTTCCTATATATAATTCCTCACCTCCGGACCATTCCGGAACCTCTCGTGACGTCCGGGATCTCATCCGGGACTCCGAACAACTTTCGGGTTTCCGCATACACATATCTCTACAACCCTAGCGTCACCGAACCTTAAGTGTGTAGACCCTACGGGTTCGAGAGACATGCAGAACTGACCGAGACGCCTCTCCGGTCAATAACCAACAGCGGGATCTGGATACCCATGTTGGCTCCCACATGTTCCACGATGATCTCATCGGATGAACCATGGTGTCGAGGATTCAATCAATCCCGTATGCAATTCCCTTTGTCAATCGGTATGTTACTTGCCCGAGATTCGATCGTCGGTATCCCAATACCTTGTTCAATCTCGTTACCAGCAAGTCTCTTTACTCGTACCGCAATGCATGATCCCGTGACTAACGCCTTAGTCACATTGAGCTCATTATGATGATGCATTACCGAGTGGGCCCAGAGATACCTCTCCGTCACACGGAGTGACAAATCCTAGTCTCGATCCGTGCCAACCCAACAGACACTTTCGGAGATACCCGTAGTGCACCTTTATAGTCACCCAGTTACGTTGTGACGTTTGGCACACCCAAAGCACTCCTACGGTATCCGGGAGTTGCACGATCTCATGGTCTAAGGAAAAGATACTTGACATTGGAAAAGCTCTAGCAAACGAAACTACACGATCTTTTATGCTATGCTTAGGATTGGGTCTTGTCCATCACATCATTCTCCTAATGATGTGATCCCGTTATCAATGACATCCAATGTCCATAGTCAGGAAACCATGACTATCTGTTGATCAACGAGCTAGTCAACTAGAGGCTTACTAGGGACACGTTGTGGTCTATGCATTCACACATGTATTACGATTTCCGGACAATACAATTATAGCATGAATAATAGACAATTACCATGAACAAAGAAATATAATAATAACCATTTATTATTGCCTCTAGGGCATATTTCCAACAGTCTCCCACTTGCACTAGAGTCAATAATCTAGTTACATTGTGATGAATCGAACACCCATTGCGTCCTGGTGTTGATCATGTTTTGCCCTAGGGAGAGGTTTAGTCAACGGATCTGCTACATTCAGGTCCGTATGTACTTTACAAATATCTATGTCTCCATTTTGAACACTTTCACGAATGGAGTTGAAGCGACGCTTGATATGCCTGGTCTTCCTGTGAAACCTGGGCTCCTTCGCAAGGGCAATAGCTCCAGTGTTGTCACAGAAGAGAGTCATCGGGCCCGACGCATTGGGAATCACCCCTAGGTCGGTAATGAACTCCTTCATCCAGACTGCTTCCTGTGCTGCCTCCGAGGCTGCCATGTACTCCGCTTCACATGTAGATCCCGCCACGACGCTTTGCTTGCAACTGCACCAGCTTACTGCTCCTCCATTCAAAATATACACGTATCCGGTCTGTGACTTCGAGTCATCCAGATCTGTGTCGAAGCTAGCGTCGACGTAACCCTTTACGACGAGCTCTTCGTCACCTCCATAAACGAGAAACATATCCTTAGTCCTTTTCAGGTACTTCAGGATATTCTTGACCGCTGTCCAGTGTTCCATGCCGGGATTACTTTGGTACCTTCCTACCAAACTTACGGCAAGGTTTACATCAGGTCTGGTACACAGCATGGCATACATAATAGACCCTATGGCCGAGGCATAGGGGATGACACTCATCTTTTCTATATCTTCTGCCGTGGTCGGGCATTGAGCCGTGCTCAATTGCACACCTTGCAATACAGGCAAGAACCCCTTCTTGGACTGATCCATATTGAACTTCTTCAATATCTTGTCAAGGTATGTACTCTGTGAAAGACCAATGAGGCGTCTTGATCTATCTCTATAGATCTTGATGCCTAATATATAAGCAGCTTCTCCAAGGTCCTTCATTGAAAAACACTTATTCAAATAGGCCTTTATACTTTCCAAGAATTCTATATCATTTCCCATCAATAATATGTCATCCACATATAATATGAGAAATGCTACAGAGCTCCCACTCACTTTCTTGTAAACACAGGCTTCTCCATAAGTCTGTGTAAACCCAAACGCTTTGATCATCTCATCAAAGCGAATGTTCCAACTCCGAGATGCTTGCACCAGCCCATAGATTGAGCGCTGGAGCTTGCATACTTTGTTAGCATTCTTAGGATCGACAAAACCTTCCGGCTGCATCATATACAACTCTTCCTTAAGGAAGCCAGTAAGGAATGCCGTTTTGACGTCCATCTGCCATATCTCATAATCATAGTATGCGGCAATTGCTAACATGATTCGGACGGACTTCAGCTTCGCTACGGGTGAGAAAGTCTCATCGTAGTCAACCCCTTGAACTTGTCGATAACCCTTAGCGACAAGTCGAGCTTTGTAGATGGTCACATTACCATCTGCGTCCGTCTTCTTCTTAAAGATCCATTTGTTTTCTATGGCTCGCCGCTCATCGGGCAAGTCAGTCAAAGTCCATACTTTGTTTTCATACATGGATTCTATCTCGGATTTCATGGCTTCTAGCCATTTGTCGGAATCCGGGCCCGCCATCGCTTCTTCATAGTTCGAAGGTTCACCGTTGTCTAACAACATGATTTCCAGGACAGGGTTGCCGTACCACTCTGGTGCGGAACGTGTCCTTGTGGACCTACGAAGTTCAGTAACTTGATCCGAAGCTTCATGATCATCATCATTAACTTCCTCCCCAGTCGGTGTAGGCACCACAGGAACATTTTCCCGCGCTGCGCTACTTTCCGGTTCGGAAGGGGTGACTATCACCTCATCAAGTTCCACTTTCCTCCCACTCAATTCTTTCGAGAGAAACTCCTTCTCAGAAAGGACCCGTTCTTGGCAACGAAGATCTTGCCTTCGGATCTGAGGTAGAAGGTATACCCAATGGTTTCCTTAGGGTATCCTATGAAGACGCATTTTTCCGATTTGGGTTCGAGCTTTTCAGGTTGAAGTTTCTTGACATAAGCATCGCATCCCCAAACTTTTAGAAACGACAGCTTAGGTTTCTTCCCAAACCATAATTCATACGGTGTCGTCTCAACGGATTTCGACGGAGCCCTATTTAAAGTGAATGCGGCAGTCTCTAAAGCATAGCCCCAAAATGAGAGCGGTAAATCGGTAAGAGACATCATAGATCGCACCATATCCAATAGAGTGCGATTACGACGTTCGGACACACCATTTCTCTGAGGTGTTCCAGGCGGCGTGAGTTGTGAAACTATTCCACATTTCCTTAAGTGTGCACCAACTCGTGACTTAAATATTCTCCACCACGATCTGATCGTAAGAATTTTATTTTCCTGTCACGTTGATTCTCAACCTCACTCTGAAATTCCTTGAACTTTTCAAAGGTTTCAGACTTGTGTTTCATTAGGTAGACATACCCATATCTACTTAAGTCATCAGTGAGAGTGAGAACATAACGATATCCTCCGCGAGCCTCAACACTCATTGGACCGCACACATCGGTATGTATGATTTCCAATAAGTTGGTTGCTCGCTCCATTGTTCCGGAGAACGGAGTCTTGGTCATCTTACCCATGAGGCATGGTTCGCACGTGTCAAATGATTCGTAATCAAGAGACTCCAAAAGTCCATCTGCATGGAGCTTCTTCATGCGCTTGACACCAATGTGACCAAGGCGGCAGTGCCACAAGTATGTGGGACTATCGTTATCAACTTTACATCTTTTGGTATTCACACTATGAACATGTGTAACATCACGTTCGAGATTCATCAAAAATAAACCATTGACCAGCGGGGCATGACCATAAAACATATCTCTCAAATAAATAGAACAACCATTATTCTCGGATTTAAATGAGTAGCCATCTCGAATTAAACGAGATCCAGATACAATGTTCATGCTCAAAGCTGGCACTAAATAACAATTATTGAGGTTTAAAACTAATCCCGTGGGTAGATGCAGAGGTAGCGTGCCGACGGCGATCACATCGACCTTGGAACCATTCCCGACGCGCATCGTCACCTCGTCCTTCGCCAGTCTCCGTTTATTCCGTAGTTCCTGTTTTGAGTTACAAATATGAGCAACCGCACCGGTATCAAATACCCAGGAGCTACTACGAGTACTGGTAAGGTACACATCAATTACTTGTATATCACATATACCTTGGGTGTTGCCGGCCTTCTTCTTGTCCGCTAAGTATTTGGGGCAGTTCCGCTTCCAGTGACCACTTCCCTTGCAATAAAAGCACTCAGTCTCGGGCTTGGGTCCATTCCTTGACTTCTTCCCAGTAACTGGTTTACCGGGCGCGGCAACTCCCTTGCCGTCCTTCTTGAAGTTCTTCTTACCCTTGCCCTTCTTGAACTTAGTGGTTTTATTCACCATCAACACTTGATGTTCTTTTCTGATCTCTACCTCAGCTGATTTCAGCATTGAATATACCTCGGGAATGGTCTTTTCCATCCCCTGCATATTGTAGTTCATCACAAAGCTCTTGTAGCTTGGTGGAAGCGACTGGAGGATTCTGTCAATGACCGCGTCATCCGGGAGATTAACTCCCAGCTGAGACAAGCGGTTGTGCAACCCAGACATTCTGAGTATGTGCTCACTAACAGAACTGTTCTCCTCCATTTTACAGCTGAAGAACTTGTCGGAGACTTCATATCTCTCGACCCGGGCATGAGCTTGAAAAACCAGTTTCAGCTCCTCGAACATCTCATATGCTCCATGTTTCTCAAAACGCTTTTGGAGACCCGGTTCCAAGCTGTAAAGCATGCCGCACTGAATGAGGGAGTAATCATCAGCACGTGATTGCCAAGCGTTCATAACGTCTTGGTTCTGTGGGATTGGTGCATCACCTAGCGGTGCTTCTAAGACATAATCTTTCTTGGCCACTATGAGGATGAGCCTCAGGTTCCGGACCCAGTCCGTATAGTTGCTGCCATCATCTTTCAGCTTGGTTTTCTCTAGGAACGTGTTGAAATTGAGGATGGCCATTTGATCTACAAGACATAGTGTAAAGGTTTTAGACTAAGTTCATGATAATTGAGTTCATATAATTGAATTATTTAATGAACTCCCACTCAGATAGACATCCCTCTAGTCATCTAAGTGAAACATGATCCGAGTTTAACTAGGCCGTGTCCGATCATCACGTGAGACGAACTAGTCAAGATCGGTGAACATCTCCATGTTGATCGCATCTTCTATACGACTCATGCTCGACCTTTCGGTCCTCCGTGTTCCGAGGCCATGTCTGTACATGCTAGGCTCGTCAAGTCAACCTAAGTGTATTGCGTGTGTTCCGAGGCCATGTCTGTACATGCTAGGCTCGTCAACACCCGTTGTATTCGAACGTTAGAATCTATCACACCCGATCATCACGTGGTGCTTCGAAACAACGAACCTTCGCAACGGTGCACAGTTAGGGTGAACACTTTCTTGAAATTATTGCAAGGGATCATCTTACTTACTACCGTCGTTCTAAGCAAATAAGATGCAAAAACATGATAAACATCACATGCAATCAAATAGTGACATGATATGGCCAATATCATCATGCTCCTTTGATCTCCATCTTCGGGGCACCATGATCATCTTCGTCACCGGCATGACACCATGATCTCCATCATCATGATCTCCATCATTGTGTCTTCATGAAGTCGTCACGCCAACGATTACTTCTACTTCTATGGCTAACGCGTTTAGCAACAAAGTAAAGTAATTTACATGGCGTTATTCAATGACACGCAGGTCATGCAAAATAATAAAGACAACTCCTATGGCTCCTGCCGGTTGTCATACTCATCGACATGCAAGTCGTGATTCCTATTACAAGAATATGATCAATCTCATACATCACATATATCATTCATCACATCTTTTGGCCATATCACATCACATAGCACTTGCTGCAAAAACAAGTTAGACGTCCTCTAATTGTTGTTGCAAGTTTTTACGTGGTTTGTAGGTTTCTAGCAAGAACGTTTTCTTACCTATGTATGACCACAACGCGATTTGCCAATTTCTATTTACCCTTCATAAGGACCCTTTTCATCGAATCCGTTCCGACTAAAGTAGGAGAGACAGACACCCGCTAGCCACCTTATGCATCTAGTGCATGTCAGTCGATGGAACCTGTCTCACGTAAGCGTACATGTAAGGTCGGTCCAGGCCGCTTCATCCTACAATGCCGCCGAAACAAGAAAAGACTAGTAGTGGCAAGAAGAATTGGCAAACTCAACGCCCACAACTGCTTTGTGTTCTACTCGTGCATAGTAACTACGCATAGGCCTGGCTCATGATGCCACTGTTGGGAATCGTAGCATAATTTTAAAATTTTCCTACGCTCACCAAGATGCATCTATGGAGTCTACTAGCAACGAGGGGAAAGGAGTGCATCTACATACCCTTGTAGATCGCGAGCGGAAGCGTTCCAATGAACGTGGATGACGGAGTCGTACTCGCCGTGATCCAAATCACCGATGACCGAGTGCCGAACGGACGGCACCTCCGCGTTCAACACACGTACGGTGCAGCGACGTCTCCTCCTTCTTGATCCAGCAAGGGGGAAGGAGAGGTTGATGGAGATCCAGCAGCACGACGGCGTGGTGGTGGATGTAGCGGGTCTCGGCAGGGCTTCGCCGAGCTTCTGCGAGACGGAGAGGTGTAGCAGGGGGAGAGGGAGGCGCTCAAGGCTGTAGGTTGCTGCCCTCCCTCCCCCCCCCTATATATAGGCCCCTGGGAGGGGGGCGCCGGCCAGATCCCATCTAGGGTGGGGGTGGCGGCCAAAGGGGGGGAAAGGGTGCCTTGCCCCCCAAGGCAAGTGGGAAACCCCCCACCCTAGGGTTCCCAACCCTAGGCGCATGGGGGGAGGCCCATGGGGGGGCGCTCAGCCCACTAGGGGCTGGTTCCCTTCCCACTTCAGCCCATCGGGCCCTCCGGGATAGGTGGCCCCACCCGGTGGACCCCCGGGACCCTTCCGGTGGTCCCGGTACAATACCGGTAACCCCCGAAACTTTCCCGGTGGCCGAAACTTGACTTCCTATATAAATTCTTCACCTCCGGACCATTCCAGAACCTCTCGTGACGTCCGGGATCTCATCCGGGACTCCGAACAACTTTCGGGTTTCCGCATACACATATCTCTACAACCCTAGCGTCACCGAACCTTAAGTGTGTAGACCCTACGGGTTCGGGAGACATGCAGACATGACCGAGACGCCTCTCCGGTCAATAACCAACAGCGGGATCTGGATACCCATGTTGGCTCCCACATGTTCCATGATGATCTCATCGGATGAACCACGGTGTCGAGGATTCAATCAATCCCGTATGCAATTCCCTTTGTCAATCGGTATGTTACTTGCCCGAGATTCGATCGTCGGTATCCCAATACCTTGTTCAATCTCGTTACCGGCAAGTCTCTTTACTCGTACCGCAATGCATGATCCCGTGACTAACGCCTTAGTCACATTGAGCTCATTATGATGATGCATTACCGAGTGGGCCCAGAACTACCTCTCCGTCACACGGAGTGACAAATCCCAGTCTCGATCCGTGCCAACCCAACAGACACTTTCGGAGATACCCGTAGTGCACCTTTATAGTCACCCAGTTACGTTGTGACGTTTGGCACACCCAAAGCACTCCTACGGTATCCGGGAGTTGCACGATCTCATGGTCTAAGGAAAAGATACTTGACATTGGAAAAGCTCTAGCAAACGAAACTACACGATCTTTTATGCTATGCTTAGGATTGGGTCTTGTCCATCACATCATTCTCCTAATGATGTGATCCCGTTATCAATGACATCCAATGTCCATAGGCAGGAAACCTTGACTATCTGTTGATCAACGAGCTAGTCAACTAGAGGCTTACTAGGGACACGTTGTGGTCTATGCATTCACACATGTATTACGATTTCCGGACAATACAATTATAGCATGAATAATAGACAATTACCATGAACAAAGAAATATAATAATAACCATTTATTATTGCCTCTAGGGCATATTTCCAACACATCGAGAGGGCCCGAACCTGGGTAAACATTGTGTCCCCCGCCTCCTGTTACCATCCGCCTTAGACGCACAGTTCGGGACCCCCTACCCGAAATCCGCCGGTTTTGACACCGACAATGGGGACCCTTGAAATCCTTGGGCAGACGCTCATTACGTAGAGCTGGCACTAAACATGGCACACCCAAGTTCCTGAAGGTTATACGTGGCTCCACTGAAGTTGTCGGACGAACAGGAGAAGGTTGACGGGCCGCATACTGCGCCGCAAACTCGGCCTCTCGACGAGCTCTACCTTGATCCACTACGTTCTGAGCATCAGCGCCACCGCCCGCCGGGTTATGTCCACGCGGCGAGTTATGGTTTCGCGCACTGCTTGACACAGCCGGTTCATCCATATGCCCGCTGTAACTCCAGCTTGGGCGAGGAGTGGAATGAATCCTTTCACGACTGTAAGAATAAGCTTGTTGCTGAACCATTGACGTCTGCAACAGCTCTCTAGCTCTCTGGGTTTCAACCGCCACTGGAGACTCGCCTTGAACTGGAAGAGCCGCTAGCCGTGATGCCTCAGCAATCATGTTATCCAAAGGGTTAGAGTAATGACCCGGTGGTGTTGGCACGTGTTGCGGCGGGATATTGTTCTCTGCTACCTCTTGAGCACTGCGTTGGTTTTCCCTTGAAGAGGAAAGGGTGATGCAGTAAAGTAGCATAACTATTTCCCTCAGTTTTCGAGAATCAAGGTATCAATCCAGTAGGAGATCACGCACGAGTCCCTCACACCTACACAAACAAATAAGAACCTCGCAACCAACGCAATAAAGGGGTTGTCAATCCCTTCACGGTCACTTACGAGAGTGAGATCTGATAGATATGATAAGATAATATTTTTGGTATTTTTATGATAAAGATGCAAAGTAAAATAAAAGGCAATAAAAATAGCTAAGTGTTGGAAGATTAATATGATGGAAAATAGACCCGGGGGCCATAGGTTTCACTAGTGGCTTCTCTCGAGAACATAAGTATTACGGTGGGTGAACAAATTACTGTTGAGCAATTGATAGAATTGAGCATAGTTATGAGAATATCTAGGTATGATCATGTATATAGGCATCACGTCCGTGATAAGTAGACCGACTCCTGCCTGTATCTACTACTATTACTCCACACATCGACCGCTATCCAGCATGCATCTAGAGTATTAAGTTCATAAGAACAGAGTAATGCTTTAAGTAAGATGACATGATGTAGAGAGATAAACTCATGCAATATGAAATAAACCCCGTCTTGTTATCCTCGATGGCAACAATACAATACGTGCCTTGCTGCCCCTGCTGTCACTGGGAAAGGACACCGCAAGATTGAACCCAAAGCTAAGCACTTCTCCCATTGCAAGAAAGATCAATCTAGTAGGCCAAACCAAACTGATAATTCAAAGAGACTTGCAAAAATAACCAATCATACATAAAAGAATTCAGAGGAGATTCAAATATTGTTCATAGATAAACTTGATCATAAACCCGCAATTCATCGATCTCAACAAACACACCGCAAAAGAAGATTACATCGAATAGATCTCCACAAGAGAGGGGGAGAACATTGTATTGAGATCCAAAAAGAGAGAAGAAGCCATCTAGCTAATAACTATGGACCCGAAGGTCTGAGGTAAACTACTCACACATCATCGGAGAGGCTATCGTGTTGATGTAGAAGCCCTCCGTGATCAATGCCCCCTCCGGCGGAGCGCCCAAAAAGGCCCCAAGATGGGATCTCACGGGTACAGAAGGTTGCGGCGGTGGAATTAAGTTTTTGGTTCCGTATCTGATAGTTTGGGGGTTGGTAGGTATATATAGGAGGAAGAAGTACGTCGGTGGAGCAACATGGGCCCCACGAGGGTGGAGGGCGCGCCCAGGGGGGTAGGCGCGCCCCCTGGCTCGTGCCTTCCTGGTTGCTTTCTTGACGTAGGGTCCTGGTCCTCTGGATCACGTTCATTCTGAAAATCACATTCCCGAAGGTTTCATTCCGTTTGGACTCCGTTTGATATTCTTTTTCTGCGAAACACTGAAATAGGCAAAAAAACAGCAATTCTGGGTTGTGCCTGCGGTTAATAGGTTAGTCCCAAAAATAATATAAAAGTGTATAATAAAGCCCTTTAATCATCCAAAACAGAATATAATATAGCATGGAACAATCAAAAATTATAGATACGTTGGAGACGTATCAAGCATCCCCAAGCTTAATTCCTGCTCGTCCTTGAGTAGGTAAATGATAAAAACAGAATTTTTGTTGTGGAATGCTTACTTAGCATAATTTTCAATGTAATTTTTGTTGATGGTATAATTTGGCTACTTAGTATATGATGAGCCAAATTAAATCAATGATTTATCAAGCTGATCGGTTAATGAATTGTTAAAGTATTGCCACAGGAATTTTCATGGAAGGTGAAGATACAAGTTCTATGAAGAATCATATGCTATACTGGACCATGGGCGTGATGCATGCAAGTGATATATATCTACGTATATATAGAAGTGTGCTTAGTCCTGATGGCCATTATCCAGTTTGATTTGCGACGTTGCCGGAATATTTAAATATTTTCTTTGTGGGCTCAAGGTATTTATACATATGCTTAGCCACTATATTTAGTGTGATGGCGACGTGGCCGGAATACTTTATTCATATATACAAGAGTGCATGTACGTGGATATGGCCTAGATTTGCTACGTACTTAGATTGGCAAGTATATTTTTTTGTAGACGTATGCTACATGGTAACCGAATCAAGAAAGGCTAGTCCTGAACGGTTTTAGCTTCAGAGTTGTAATCTTATACGCCAAGTCCAGCATGCCATATATATGTAAGGCCGTGGCCGATTGAAAAAATAGAACAATCGATCTATCAATACAAACTACTTTTTCACGTACGTCTATTTTCTGTCGCTACTTCTTGCCGAGCCCTAGCAGCCCTAGGGTTTGGCGATCTTTGCCGTTTTGCGTTGGAAAGCGGCCAGTTCTCCTCCATGAAAGCGAGGAAATCTTTGTTGCTTTGCTCATAAAGCAATCATTCGTTGTCACGAAAGCACGACAAATATCTTGGTGTTGCGCGGCGATTTCACGTGCCAATACAATTGGCGACTCCGCTGGGGACAAGAAGAAGAAGAAGAGCTACACGATGAGTACCGAGTCCAAGAACGGGAGCGACATCGACCCGGAGAACGTCATCGCCGTCACACTCGACGATCTGTCGGAAGATGTTCGGTGCGAGCTTGAAGAGGAGCTTGAGAAAGAAAAGGTTGAGAGGTTGAAGCTGAAGTTGGCTGGATACGTGAAGACGAGGAACGGCGTCGTCAAAAAGGTAGTTCTGAGCCCTTCCGATGCTCAGGTAAAAAACTCAACCGAAGAAATTGCTCATCTAATTGATGTGTCCGTAGCTAGTAAATATGGTTCTGATATGGAAAATACGACACGTACAATTACTCGAGCAGTAGCTAATAGACTTGAAGAATATAAGATACAATTTAGTAAAGATCTTGAAAATTGTCTACCTCGTCATGTACGCTCATTAGTGCTGCAAGTCAATGATGAATATTCTAGGAAAAAGCCGATGTCACCACAAAATAGCGGATTTATTAATTTGCCTAATCATATACATACACCTAGTGCATCGGCTAATGTTACGCAGCTTCCTGTCCCTTTAACAAATAATCAAGATGGCCGGAATTATGTGGACACTTCGGCTAATAATTTTGTTCCTAGTACCACTGCTCCTATCGTTTCGACTTCGGCTCCACAAAATCACAATAGCAATAACCGAAGTTTTGGTTTTAATTCTAATTTGCAGCAGCCTAGTTATCGGATAGTGGCATATAGTACGCCACCACTTCTGCCTGTTGGTACCGGGGTTCCGTACGGGCCGGTACCCGATTCATACTTTAGTGGGTCTCCGTTGCAAACTTCACATGCTCAAATTTCGTTGCTGGAGCTTCCGCCACGTGCTTGTGTTCCATCTGATCCACAAACTAGTTCTCTACAGCCCAATGATAACTTTAAGGGCCAGCTTGCTAGTATACTTAGAGAATTTGGTTTAGAACCTAAGGGTGGAGCACGTGCATATCAAAAACCATACCCTGATTACTTTGACTCGACACCATATCCTCGTGGTTTTAGAATTCCAGATTTTGTTAAATTTACGGGGGAAGATGGTAGATCTACTTTTGAGCATGTAGGACAATTTTTAGCACAATGCAGCGAGGTCGGCACATCGGATGTTTTTAGATTAAAATTGTTTCCATTATCTTTATCCGGTACTGCATTTACTTGGTTTACATCGCTTGCTCCTAATTCTATTTCAACAGGGGCACAATTGGAGCAAAAATTTCATGAGTATTTTTATAACGGTGAAACAGAACTTCGACTTTCAGATTTAACTATGGTTAGGCAAAAATATAATGAGCATGTTCATGATTATATTAGGAGGTTTAGAGATGTCAAAAAATGATGTTTCAGCTTGACCATAGCCGAAAAGCATTTAGCCGATCTTGCCTTTTCGGGTCTACTTGCTCATATTAAGGATAAACTAGAAGGGCAAGAATTTTTAGATGTTAATCAAGTTTTGCAGAAGGCTTTGGCGCAAGAAAACCGGGCTAAGGAAATTAAACAATATAGCTGGTTTAAAGATAACAGAAATAAAGAGAAAGATAATCATGCGGTTAATGCCTTAGATTATGTTAGTGATTCGGCTAGTGAGGATGATGTTAATATATGTGTAGCCGAATGGGTTCAAGCGCCAAAGTCAAAACCTTTTGCATGTTCTGCTTTGAAACCTACACCTGCTAGAAGAGACGAAATTAAATATACTTTTGATGTAAGCAAGTGTGATAGAATTTTTGATATGTTACTGCAGAATAAATTAATTAGAGTGAGAGAAGGTCATGTAATTCCACCTCCAGAAGAATTGGGTAGAAGAGCTTATTGTAAGTGGCACAATTCTTTTTCTCATGCTACTAATGATTGTAACGTGTTTCGTCGACAGGTGCAATCGGCCATCAATGAAGGACGATTGACGTTTACAGAAGGTTCTAAGATGAATCTCGACAGCGACCCTTTTCCTATCAATGTGGTCGAGCTTGAGAGTAAAAAAACGCTTATTCGGTCGGATCAGACCGAATCCGCAAGAGAGAAAAACATTGTTGATAACAGTGCTCCTCCAAGGATGATCAAGCCAAAAAATCCATTAATAGGAGTGTGGAAAGTCAACGGAGGGAGGAGACAAGCTCCAAGGCCAAAGCCGACAGTTAGCATGTTGTTGAAAAAATATACCTCACGCAAGACCAGCAATGTGTTTAATCAGCTCGGAGGTAATAAGCGTCCAAGATTTCCTTCTGGACCTCGCAGTCATGAGCAATGGCAAGGAAGTGCATATGACCAACAGCCGTATTTTGCAATGGAGCCGACATATTGGGGTTGTGCACCTCCTATGTATCTGCAGTTTCCTCCATGGGGGTTTAATCCTTGGGCGCCATATCCTACAGGGCCAGCAGGTTATTTTCAGCCAGGATTGGATCCCGCCGATGCCTATGTTCAGACCAAACGTACATGAGAAAAGGGCTCGTTTAAATGAGGAGGCTAGATCACATAACGCCATCGAGATTCGAGGAGGTCGATCACCGGTACGCAGTGCAGAGCGCAACAACTATAAGGGCGACTACAAGCGCGTATGGATGCCGGTGAAACGTGCCGATCCTAAACCCGGAAAAGGTGTAGATGATTTAGATGCTGCTCATGGTCTGAAAATAGCAGAACGCCAGTCAGATGAAGGTGTTGTCAATTGTACAGAAACAAGCAGTGTCTCAACAAAAGTTGTTGGTACAGAGGAGAAAAGTAATGGCATGAAGTTGCGGCAAGCCGGCCAATCTAATCAATTTGAAGAGAAAACTAATTCTGGGCATGATGCGCATGCACGGTCAGACAAGGAATATGTTGTATCCTCACGTACTAGTCGACAGTATAAATCGGCAAGTTCGTATGCTGATTTAGTTATGAGAAATTGTGGCCCAGGAACGTCCAAGAGCTTGCCACCAATGGGTTTGAACTACAGCAACACATGCACACGTTGGGATTCCAGCAATGTACGCGGACATAATTCTAATCAGCATGGAGGTTTGTCGGCTAAAGATAGAATATTCAACCCAGGAGGAACAGTACGTCAGTACTGGCCAAAGGACCCGGGGGACAGCAAAATTAAGTCAGTCGCGCCAGGGACTAAACCAACACCTCAGTGGTGCCCAAAGGGACTTACTCACACTCAGAAACGGCGTGTACAGCGACTGCGGACATTAGAAATAAAGGAAGAGATAGCTGAGAAGAAGCGTGATAAATGGTTCAATCAAGATAAACCAATGATACCCACAAAAACTTGGAAGGAGAAGCGCATCGCAGCTGAGGAAAATAAAAATACGGATGATACAATTATTGCAGAAAATTCAAAGAATGATAAAGATGTACCAACTGATATGGATGTTAATATGGTGTTCGCATTGCCTGCTGAATTTCGCGCGCCCGAGGCTGAAATTGCTGAACTTGTTCTTGGCCCAAAGAATGCTACATTTGAGAAACCAGAGAAGCATGGACAGCACCTAAAGCCATTATTTATCAGAGGTCACATTGACGGTAAGCCTATTGGTGGCATGCTTGTTGATGGCGGTGCAGGTGTTAATATTATGCCCTTTTCGGTATTTTCTAAACTGAACCGAAAACAGAGCGAGTTAATGAAGACCAACATGGGACTTAGTGTGTTCTCAGGAGAATTGTCCGAGGCTAAGGGTGTTATTTATATGGAGCTCACAGTTGGAAGCAAAACATTGCCGACTGCGTTTTTTGTTGTCGATGTCAAAGGACGGTATAACATTCTTCTGGGACGCGACTGGATTCATGCAAATTGTTGCATTCCTTCTACTCTTCATCAATACTTAATTCAGTGGGTTAATGATGATGTTGAGGTGATAGAGGCGGACAATTCTTCTTGTATTTCTTTGACGGAGGCGCCAGTTGATTGGCAACACGGTGAGATGCGTTGTTTGACCGGTAGAGATTTATCGGATTATGATTACATTAGTATAGGTAGAGATGGTTTTGTACCTATAAATGCACAGCCGGCTAACGTAGCTCAGCTTAATGATTTATCTAGATAAATGATGAATAAAGACGACAGTATTAAGTGGCTGCAGAGACGCACGGAGGAGTATCGTTCCGGAAAGAACGATATGCATGAAACTATTGAAGATTTTGATAACATGGAAAAGCTTGGACAGGGATTCTCATCGGCTGATCCACTTGAAGAAATTGATATTGGTGATGGAAGTATTCCGAGGCCTACATTTATCAAAGCTAGCTTTAAAGCCGATCAGAGAAGTAAGGTATGTTTATTACTTAAAGAATTTGTTGATTGCTTTCCTTGGAATTATACTGAGATGCCCGGTTTGAGTAGAGATTTGGTAGAACATAGATTACCTATTAAATCTGGTTTTAGGCCGTATAAACAACCTCGTAGAAGTTTCAATCGTAATTTGTATGACCGCATCAAAGAAGAAGTTGATCGGTTGTTAAAAGCTAAGTTTATTCGGCCGTGTAGATATGCAGATTGGGTTTCTAATATTGTCCCTGTGGAAAAGAAAAATACTGGTAATATTAGAATCTGTGTTGATTTTAGAGATTTGAATAAGGCTACTCCAAAAGATGAATATCCTATGCCTATAGCCGACATGCTTATTAATGATGCATCGGGACAAAGTAATTAGCTTTTTAGATGGTAATGCAGGTTATAATCAAATATTTATGGCCGAACAAGATATGTCTAACACTGCTTTTCGTTGCCCAGGTTTTGTTGGTTTATTTGAGTGGGTCGTTATGACATTTGGGTTGAAAAATGCCGGCGCTACATACCAACGAGCTATGAATTTAATTTTTCATGATCTTCTAGGCATTGTACTAGAAATATATATTGATGACATAGTTGTTAAATCGGATGGGTTTGATCATCATTTAGCCGATTCAAGATTAGCTTTTGAAAGGATGCGCCGGTATGGATTAAAAATGAACCCATTCAAATGTGCTTTTGGCGTGTCGGCTGGTAAGTTTTTAGGGTTCATAATTCATGAAAATGGCATAGAGATTGACCCTAAGGAAGTGGAGGCAATTAGAAATTTGGAGGAACCCACGTGTAAAAGGGATGTGCAAAAGTTGTTAGGAAAAATTAATTACTTGAGACGATTCATATCTAACCTTGCAGGGAAAATTGAATCGTTTGTTCCTCTACTTCGGCTAAAGAATGAAGCCGAATTTACTTGGGGGCAGAGCAACGAGATGCTTTTAATTATATAAAATGATGCTTGGCGAATCCTCCAATATTGCGGGCACCTATGTCCGGTGCGCCGTTCAGGCTGTACATTCCTGCAGAAGATATGGTGATCGGTGCGGTGTTGGCGCAAGAGGTCAGCGGGAAAGAATACATCATTGCATACTTAAGCCGTCGTTTGCTCGACGCCGAAAGTCGGGAGATAAGTTGTCGAAAGCTCTCAATGGAAAATATTTGAAGAAGTACTATCCTAGCATGTGGCAGGAGGCCTGAACATGTTGTGGCCGATATGATATTCCAAGTATCGCCCTAAGCAAATTTGGCCGATGTATCTTCCGACATCGCCCTCAGTAATGATATGGTCAGTGATCGGCTTCATCCTACGGTAACTGCTCTAGAATTTTTGGTCAATACAATTGTACCAAAAACAGGGGGGCATGTGTTGATGGTATAATTTTTCTACTTAGTATATGATGAGCCAAATTAAATCAATGATTTATCAAGCTGATCGGTTAATGAATTGTTAAAGTATTGCCACAGGAATTTTCATGGAAGGTGAAGATACAAGTTCTATGAAGAATCATATGCTATACTGGACCATGGGCGTGATGCATGCAAGTGATATATATCTACGTATATGAAGAAGTGTGCTTAGTCATGATGGCCATTATCCAGTTTGATTTGCGATGTTGCCAGAATATTTAAATATTTTCTTTGTGGGCTCAAGGTATTTATACATATGCTTAGCCACTATATTTAGTGTGATGGCGACGTGGCCGGAATACTTTATTCATATATACAAGAGTGCATGTACATGGATATGGCCTAGATTTGCTACGTACTTAGATTGGCAAGTATATTTTTTTGTAGACGTATGCTACATGGTAACCGAATCAAGAAAGGCTAGTCCTGAACGGTTTTAGCTTCAGAGTTGTAATCTTATACGCCAAGTCCAGCGTGCCATATATATGTAAGGCCGTGGTCGATTGAAATAAGAGAACAATCGATCTATCAATACAAACTACTTTTTCACGTACGTCTATTTTCTGTCGGTACTTCCTGCCGAGCCCTAGCAGCCCTAGGGTTTGGCGATCTTTGCCGTTTTGCGCTGGAAAGCGGTCGGTTCTCCTCCACGAAAGCGAGGAAATCTTTGTTGCTTTGCTCGTAAAGCAATTGTTCGTCGTCACGAAAGCACGACAAATATCTTGGTGTTGCGCGGCGATTTCGCGTGCCAACAATTCTCTTAATTGTGGTATGAATATTCAGATCTGAAAGATTCAATATAAAAGTTTAATATTTACATAAAAATAATAATACTTCAAGCATACTAATCAAGCAATTATGTCTTCTCAAAATAACATGGCCAAAGAAAGTTATCCCTACAAAATCATATAGTCTGGCAATGCTCTATCTTCACCACACAAAATATTTAAATCATGCATAATCCCGATGACAAGCCAAGCAATTGTTTCATACTTTTTACGTTCTCAAACTTTTTCAATCTTCACGCAATACATGAGCGTGAGCCATGGACATAGCACTATATGTGGAATAGAATGGTGGTTGTGGAGAAGACAAAAAAATGGAGAAGATAGTCTCACATCAACTAGGCGTATCAACGGGCCATGGAGATGCCCATCAATAGATATCAATGTGAGTGAGTAGGCATTGCCATGCAATGGATGCACTAGAGCTATAAGTATATGAAAGCTCAACAAAAGAAACTAAGTGGGTGTGCATCCAACTCGCATGCTCACGAAGACCTAGGGCATTTGAGGAAGCCCATCATTGGAATATACAAGCCAAGTTCTATAATGAAAAATTCCCACTAGTATATGAAAGTGATATCATAGGAGACTCTCTATCATGAAGACCATGGTGCTACTTCGAAGCACAAGTGTGGTGAAAGGATAGTAGCATTGTCCCTTCTCTCTTATTCTCTCATTTTTTGGGGCCTTCTCTTTTTTATGGCCTTTCTTTTTTTCTCTTTTTTTCGTTCGGAGTCTCATCCCGACTTGTGGGGGAATCATAGTCTCCATCATCCTTTCCTCACTTGGGACAATGCTCTAATAATGATGATCATCACACTTTTATTTTCTTACAACTCAAGAATTACAACTCGATACTAGAACAACAATATGACTCTATATGATGCCTCCGGCGGAGTACCGGGATATGCAATGAATCAAGAGTGTCATGTATGAAAGAATTATGAACGGTGGCTTTGCCACAAATACGATGTCAACTACATGATCATGCAAAGCAATATGACAATGATGAAGCGTGTCATAGTAAACGGAACGGTGGTAAGTTGCATGGCAATATATCTCGGAATGGCTATGGAAATGCCATGATAGGTAGGTATGGTGGCTGTTTTGAGGAAGGTATATGGTGGGTGTATGATACCGGCGAAAAGTGTGCGGTATTCGAGAGGCTAGCAATTGTGGAAGGAAGAGAGTGCGTATAATCCATGGACTCAGCATTAGTCATAAAGAACTCATATATTTATTGCAAAAATCTACAAGTTATCAAAGCAAAGTATTACGCGCATGCTCCTAGGGGGATAGATTGGTAGGAAAAGACCATCGCTCGTCCCCGACCACCACTCATAAGGAAGACAATCAATAAATAAATCATGCTCCGACTTCATCACATAACGGTTCACCATACGTGCATGCTACGGGAATCACAAACTTTAACACAAGTATTCCTCAAATTCACAACTACTTAACTAGCATAACTCTAATATCACCATCTTCATATCTCAAAACAATTATCAAGCATCAAACTTCTCATAGTATTCAACACACTCATAAGATTTATTTTTTCTAGTCCTAGATGCCTATTACTTTTAGGACCAATTTTTCAATTTAAGCAAATTAACATGATGTTTTGTAGGACTCTCAAAATAATATAAGTGAAGCATGAGAGAACAATAGTTTCTATAAAACAAATCCACCACCATCCTCTAAAAGATATAAGTGAAGCACTAGAGCAAAAACTATATAGCTCAAAAGATATAAGTGAAGCACATAGAGTATTCTAATAAATTCCGAATCATGTGTGTCTCTCTCAAAAGGTGTGTACAGCAAGGATGATTGTGGTAAACTAAAAAGCAAAGACTCAAATCATACAAGACGCTCCAAGCAAAACACATATCATGTGGTGAATAAAAATATAGCTCCAAGTAAAGTTACCGATGGAAGTAGACGAAAGAGGGGATGCCTTCCGGGGCATCCCCAAGCTTTGACTTTTGGGTGTCCTTAGATTATCTTGGGGTGACATGGGCATCCCAAAGCTTAGGCTCTTGCCACTCCTTGTTCCATAATCCAACAAATCTTTTACCCAAAACTTGAAAACTTCACAACACAAAACTTAGCAGAAAATCTCGTGAGCTCCGTTAGCGAAAGAAAACAAAACACCACTTCAAGGTACGGTAATGAACTCATTATTTATTTATATTGGTGTAAAACCTACTGTATTCCAACTTCTCTATGGTTTATAAACTATTTTATTAGCCATAGATTCATCAAAATAAGCAAACAACACACGTAAAACAGAATCTGTCAAAAACAGAACAGTCTGTAGTAATCTGTAACTAATGCAAACTTCTGGAACTCAAAAAAATCAGCCAAAATAGGAAGACCTAGAAAATTTGTTTATTGATCAGAACCAATTGGAATCAATATTTTATCACGTTCTGGTGATTTTTAACAATTGTTTTCGTGAACAGGAAGTTTCTGGAATTTTTAGCAAGATCAAACAACTATCATCCAAGAAGATCCTATAGGTTTAACTTGGCACAAACACTAATTAAAGCATAAAAACAAATCTAACCAGAGGCTAGATCAAATATTTATTCCTAAACAGAACCAAAAAGCAATAAACAAAAATAAAATTGGGGTGCCTCCCAACAAGCGCTATCGTTTAACGCCCTAAGCTAGGCATTGAGATTTCGATGATGCTCACATGAAAGACAAGAATTGAAGCGCAAAGAGAGCATCATGAAACACGTGACAAACACATATAAGTCTAACATACTTCCTATGCATAGGCATTTTATAGGAAAACAAATTATCAAGACAAGCAAGATCTAGCATATGCAAGGAGGAAGAAAGAAACAATAGCAATCTCAACATAACGAGAGGAAATTTAGTAACATGAAAATTTCTACAACCATATTTTCCTCTCTCATAATAATTACATGTAGGATCATAAGAAAATTCAACAATATAGCTATCACAAAACATATTCTTAACACGATCCACATGTATGCAAAGTTGACACTCTTCCAAAATAGTGGGATTAACATTAACTAAAGTCATGACCTCTCCAAACCCACTTTTATCAAAAATACCATAAGATTGAACATTATCCAAATATGTGGGATCTAAAGTCGACACTCTTCCAAACCCACTTTCAATATTATTGCAAACACTATTATCAATCTCATATTCATCATGGGGTTTAAATAAATTTTCAAGATCATAAGAAGAATCACCCCAATCATGATCATTGCAACAAGTAGTAGACATAGCAAAACTAGCATCCCCAAGCTTAGGGTTTTGCATATTATTAGCACAATTGACATCAAGAGAATATATAGTAAAATCATTGCGATCATGCTTTTTATTCAAGGAGCTATCGTGAATCTCTTCATAAATTTCTTCATCACAATTTTCAGATTCACGAATTTCAAGCAAAACCTCATAAAGATAATCTAGTGCTCTCAAATCACTAGAAATTGGTTCATCATAATTGGATCTCTTAAAGAGATTAGCAAGGGGATGAGGATCCATAAACTTTTAGCAAGCGAAGATGCAAGCAAAAAGAAGGTATATGGTAACACGAGATCGAACGGAAAAAAGGCGAATAAAACGGCAAGGGTGAAGTGGGGGAGAGGAAAACGAGAGGCAAATGGCAAATAATGTAATGCGAGGGATAAGAGTTTGTGATGGGTACTTGGTATGTCTTGACTTGACTTGACTTGGCGCGAATCTCCCCGGCAACGGCGCCAGAAATCCTTCTTGCTACCTCTTGAGCACTGCATTGGTTTTCCCTTGAAGAGGAAAGGGTGATGCAGTAAAGTAGCGTAAGTATTTCCCTCAGTTTTTGAGAACCAAGGTATCAATCCAGTAGGAGATCACGCACGAGTCCCTCACACCTACACAAACAAATAAGAACCTCGCAACCAATGCAATAAAGGGGTTTTCAATCCCTTCACGTCACTTACGAGAGTGAGATCTGATAGATATGATAAGATAATATTTTTGGTATTTTTATGATAAAGATGCAAAGTAAAATAAAAGGCAATAAAAATAGCTAAGTGTTGGAAGATTAATATGATGGAAAATAGACCCGGGGGCCATAGGTTTCACTAGTGGCTTCTCTCGAGAGCATAAGTATTACGGTGGGTGAACAAATTACTGTTGAGCAATTGATAGAATTGAGCATGGTTATGAGAATATCTAGGTATGATCATGTATATAGGCATCACGTCCGTGATAAGTAGACCGACTCCTGCCTGCATCTACTACTATTACTCCACACATCGACTGCTATCTAGCATGCATCTAGAGTATTAAGTTCATAAGAACAGAGTAATGCTTTAAGTAAGATGACATGATGTATAGGGATAAACTCATGCAATATGAAATAAACCCCATCTTGTTATCCTCGATGGCAACAATACAATACGTGCCTTGCTGCCCCTGCTGTCACTGGGAAAGGACACCCCAAGATTGAACCCAAAGCTAAGCACTTCTCCCATTGCAAGAAAGATCAATCTAGTAGGCCAAACCAAACTGATAATATGAAGAGACTTGAAAAGATAACCAATCATACATAAAAGAATTCAGAGGAGATTCAAATATTGTTCATAGATAAACTTGATCATAAACCCACAATTCATCGATCTCACCAAACACACCGCAAAAGAAGATTACATCGAATAGATCTCCACAAGAGAGGGGGAGAACATTGTATTGAGATCCAAAAGGAGAGAAGAAGCCATCTAGCTAATATCTATGGACCCGAAGGTCTGAGGTAAACTACTCACACATCATCGGAGAGGCTATGGTGTTGATGTAAAAGCCCTCCGTGATCAATGCCCCCTCCGGCGGAGCGCCGGAAAAGGCCCAAGATGGGATCTCACGGGTACAGAAGGTTGCGGCGGTGGAATTAGGTTTTTGGCTCCGTATCTGATAGTTTGGGGGTACGTAGGTATATATAGGAGGAAGAAGTACGTCGGTGGAGCAACGTGGGCCCCACGAGGGTGGAGGGCGCGCCCAGGGGGTAGGCGTGCCCCCCTGCCTCGTGCCTTCCTGGTTGCTTTCTTGACGTAGGGTCCAAGTCCTCTGGATCACATTCGTTCCGAAAATCACGTTCCCGAAGGTTTCATTCCGTTTGGACTCCGTTTGATATTCTTTTTCTGCGAAACACTGAAATAGGCAAAAAAACAACAATTCTGGGCTGGGCCTCCGGTTAATAGGTTAGTCCCAAAAATAATATAGAAGTGTATAATAAAGCCCGTTAATCATCCAAAACAGAATATAATATAGCATGGAACAATCAAAAATTATAGATACGTTGGAGACGTATCATTCTCACGAGGCGGGTCCATGGTGCGCGGCTGAACCGGCACTCCTGTTCCAGTTGCTTCAACCTGATCTACCACTGGCGGATTACTAGTTCCTGCTCCTGGCGTGTTAAAGAAATTCCTCGCTTCGTAAACCGGGGGCAGACGACTCTGATGCCTCCTCCTCATGACATCATTTGAAGCGTTCTGATCTAGCATGAGCCGGTAAGCCTCTGACTGAATATGCTGCGCCTGAGCATCCAACGTAACCCGCTCTGCTGCTATACTGGTGTCCTCAACTGCCAGGTCCTCCTTAGCTTGAGCTATCTGATCTCGCAATTTCGCGATTTCCGCGTTATGCTGATCTCGATTATCTGGATTAACCTCCATTGTCAGCAGTGATGTCAAGGCGTCTAGTAAACCAGACAAGACTTGAGCCGGCGGGCGTGCAGGGCCTCCTGCCCTGGCTGCCGTCGTCGCTGCTGATCCAGAAATGAGCGCCGCTGCAGTTCAAGAGTGTTGTACTGGCTGTGTACCGGCCATGAAGATTGTGACCCGATTCTGCGGTTCGTGGGAGTCCGGAATACTGTCGCCATCGGAACAGCCCCCAAGCCGGCAATCTTGTAACTGGTACAATGATTCGGTCTCATCGGTGGATGACTCGCCATCTGAATAGATAACCATCTCACCGTTAGTTACCGATTCAGATTATGCACCATTAATGAATCCTACAAAGGCACGCTTCCTGGCGGGCTGAACTCGGGCGGGCCTCGCACGCTGAGCCGTCTCGATGATGTCGGTGCAGATGTCCGGCTTAGGGCCCGGTTCGCCGATCTTGCCAATGAAGACGTGAATTCCACCAAAGGGGACCCGGTACCCGTACTCAATTGAGCCGGCCTCGGGGCCCCAGCCTGCGTCGTCGATGTAGAGCTTGCCGCGACGACTCTTGGTCATCCGGCACACAGCGTATCCCTTGATCCCTTCGAAGCTGCCCTTTAAGAACTCAAAACCAGCGTGCGCTGGCCCCATGGTGGGTGCCAACTGTGGTGGAGCCATCGCAACGAGGTTAGCTTAAAGGGGTTAATCAGGACAAAGGACACGAGGAGTTTATACTGGTTCGGCCCCTTGCGGTGAAGGTAAAGGCCTAATCCAGTTTGAGGCGGTATTGCTAGGGTTTCGATGACCAGGTAGCGAATACGCTTGATGTGTTGTTTCTTGTCCCTAAACCGCCGTCGGGTCGTCCCTTTATATACACAGGTTGACGCCCGGTCGGTTCACAGAATCCCGACCGACTCATAAATGTGTCCGGCTCGGTATCTACTCTTTCCTATCTTACAATACAAGTCATACATCTTATGGCGGTTTACATCTATGGGCCCTAACCCACCTTTTGGGCTTTGGGCCTTGCTATTAAGTCTCCTTCGTAAAGCGCCATCCTTCATGTCTTCATAGGCTTCAATACGGGTGAATTACTATGAGTATAACCCGGCCCCTCCTGGGCGGTTTATACTCAATAATTATATCCCCAACAGAAGGCGTCCACGCACAAGTTGCCATAGGAAGATTCTAATCTTCAGAGGCAGTTTAATCTCCCAAAGGAGATTGAGCTCGACCGGCCCCGGTGTGGGTAAAATCGCCCCATAAAGCAATCTGGAGGATAATCGTCCCGACAGCTCGAGTATCCAACGCGTTGTGTCTAGCCCGAGCACCGGGGTGTGGAGGACAACACACGCGATGAGGTCCTCCCAGAGGTCCCGCTCAACGGGACCAAAGGTACGCCGAAATGTGATATTGCCCAGGTCCACAAGGGCCGACACAACGGTGAAATTGGGGTTCGCGCAAATGTTAAAAAGGGGTTGGAACCGTAAGGCAAAGGGTTGCACGCCCGACCACCTATCTAACCAGAATAGACTAGTGGTGCCGGTTCCAACCAAGATGGAGGACCCAAAATGAAGGACCGGCAAGGGTTGGACGATCGTCTGCCAGAATTGGGATCCCCCGAATCTCTGTGCAAACACAAGGCCGTGACCACGCAAATACTTTGCCTTGATGATATCGAGCCAAAGGCCACTCTCATCGGAGGTGATCCTCCATAGCCATTTGGATAGGAGAGACATGTTCATCCGCTTGGATGAGATTATGCCCAGGCCCCCTGGTCCTTGGGCTTGCATATTTCCGTCCATTTCACCATATGGTACTTCTGCTTATAGTTCTTCCCCGCCCAGAAAAATCTGGACATGCACTTGGCAATATCATGATGAAGGGATTCATTCAAACTATAGAATCCCATGAGATACATCAGTAGGCTAGTCAGCGAGGAATTGATGAGGATGACTCGAGCCGCCTTGGAGAGCCATCTCCCTTGCCACGGTTCAACTCGGTACTGGGACCTTTGACACCGATGGCGGAAGGTCCCTCTCTAGTATGCGAGTATCGCTAATGGGCATACCTGTCATGGTACTAAGTCTGACAGTAAGAATAAGGGGTACGTAGAGGAGGCAAGGCCCTAGCTATGGAGAGGTTGTACACGCAAGTTTACGAGTTCAGGCCCCTCTCGGAGGAGGTAACAGCCCTACGTCTCGGTGCCCGGAGGCTTGTCAACTGGATTATGCATGAGAGTTACAGGGGGTGCGAACCCTTGTGCCAGAGGAGGGGTGGCTTATATAGAGTGCGCCAGGCCCCTCTAGCCCTCGGTTACATAGGGTTCAATTTGATTTAAGACATGCGTTACTCGTAACGCCGGCTATTAATGATCTTTATGACTACGGAGTGAACGCCTGACCGTTGCCATCCTGGGGTGGCTTTAGATCTTCTGAACCCCGAGTGGTTCTTCGTACGGTCGAGTGACACCACCGTGGTCGAGTGGAATTGGGATATCCGAGTGGAATGTCTGGTCGAGTGGACTGCACTCCAAGGTGATTTCAGTCGGTACCTTCTGTTGGACTTTGAATGTCTTTGTCTCTTGGGCAGTGTCCTTGGGTAGGGCGTCTAGGTCGGGCCTAAGACCCTACCCTAGGTACACGTCATCGTCATTAGCCCCCGAATGGATTGAGGTTCGAGTGAAGAAGGGTTGAAGTTGATTCCGACACGATTCTATGCTTCGGAGGCATTCCGTCGGAGTCTGGAGATCACACCAGAACTTTACCCTTGCATCAATCGCCTTGATCGATTCTGAGGTCGTCGAGTGAATTATGGTGTACATCTTCGAGTGAATTAAAGTGTGAAAACTTTGACGCGATCAATTGCTCTGCGGTTCCCGGACCTCACGGGATTCGAAATTTTGGAGAAGCGTGTGGGACGGAGCGTGGCGCAGTAAACGGGACGGCAGACAGAGGCGCCTCAATCTCCGTGCCACCTTTTTCGCCACGTATCGAGCGATTGCCTGTTGCGGGATGTGATAGGATCGTTCGGGCCCATGGGTTAGCCACTCGGAAGCAGGCCCATAAAAGGCGTTGAGGCCGATGCAATGCACAGTGCGCCTCATTCGATCCCCTCTTTCTCTGCTTCTCCACCTTGCATCTCTCTGCTCTTGATGCTCCCGCCGCCCTGCCCGCACTCCGCCGCCATGGTGAAGGAGAAGACCGCGGCTATGGAGCGCGCAAAGAAGGCGGCGGCGAAGGGCAAGAAGATGGCTCGGGGGTCGTCGTCGCGGTCTGGTCTGCCACCTTGTTGGATCCAGGGGGACTGGATCCGCTCCACTGTCGTGCAAGAGAACTTGGAGAGGCTCGCCGCCAATGGCATGAATGCTCACAAATCTTTGAGGCTGCCGGAGGGGGAATCTGAGCCCCAGCCGCGCGAGGGTGAGCTCGTCCTTCTCACCACCCACGTCGACCAAGGTTTTTTTCTTCCCCCGCATCCGTTCTTTCGGGGTTTTCTGAACTTTTTCGGTGCTCAGATTCACCACTTCCCTCCCAACACAATCTTGTATCTTGCTGCGTTCATCTCTTTGTACGAAAACTTCTTGGGGTGTCAGCCACATTGGGGCCTGTTCAAACACACCTTCACTTGTAGCTCTCAGACCATGAAGAAGGCTAATCCGAGTGATGAAAATACGCACGTGATCCAGATGTGCGGGGGGTTTGTTGGGGAACGTAGTAATTTCAAAAAAAATCCTACGCACACGCAAGATCATGGTGATGCATAGCAACGAGAGGGGAGAGTGTTGTCCACGTACCCTCGTAGACCGAAAGCGGAAGCGTTAACACAACACGGCTGATGTAGTTGTACGTCTTCACGATCCGACCGATCAAGTACCGAACGCACGGCACCTCCGAGTTCAGCACACATTCAGCTCGATGACGTCCCTCGAACTCCGATCCAGCCGAGTGTTGAGGGAGAGTTTCGTCAGCACGACGGCGTGGTGACGATGATGATGTTCTACCGACGCAGGGCTTCGCCTAAGCACCGCTACGATATTATCGAGGTGTAATATGGTGGAGGGGGGCACCGCACACGGCTAAGAGATCAATGATCAATTGTTGTGTCTATGGGGTGCCCCCCGCCCCCGTATATAAAGGAGCAAGGGGGGAGGCGGCCGGCCTAGGAGGAGGGCGCGCCAAGGGGGGAGTCCTACTCCCACCGGGAGTAGGACTCCTCCTTTCCTTGTTGGATTAGGAGAAGGGAAGGGAGAAGGAAGGAAGGGGGCGCCCCCCCCCTCCCTAGTCCAATTCGGACTAGTCCATGGGGAGGGGTGCGGCCACCCTTTGGGGCCTTTCTCTCCTTTCCCGTATGGCCCATTAAGGCCCAATACGAATTCCCGTAACTCTCCGGTACTCCAAAAAATACCCGAATCACTCGGAACCTTTCCGATGTCCGAATATAGTTGTCCAATATATCGATCTTTATGTCTCGACCATTTCGAGACTCCTCGTCATGTCCCCGATCTCATACGGGACTCCGAACTCCTTCGGTACATCAAAACTCATAAACTCATAATAAAACTGTCATCGTAACGTTAAGCGTGCGGACCCTACGGGTTCGAGAACTATGTAGACATGACCGAGACACGTCTCCGGTCAATAACCAATAGCGGGACCTGGATGCCCATATTGGCTCCCACATATTCTACGAAGATCTTTATCGGTCAAACCGCATAACAACATACGTTGTTCCCTTTGTCATCGGTATATTACTTGCCCGAGATTCGATCGTCGGTATCTCAATACCTAGTTCAATCTCGTTACCGGCAAGTCTCTTTACTCGTTTCGTAATACATCATCCCGCAACTAACTCATTAGTTGCAATGCTTGCAAGGCTTATAGTGATGTGCATTACCGAGTGGGCCCAGAGATACCTCTCCGACAATCGGAGTGACAAATCCTAATCTCGAAATACGCCAACCCAACAAGTACCTTCGGAGACACCTGTAGAGCACCTTTATAATCACCCAGTTACGTTGTGACGTTTGGTAGCACACAAAGTGTTCCTCCGGTAAACGGGAGTTGCATAATCTCATAGTCATAGGAACATGTATAAGTCATGAAGAAAGCAATAGCAACATACTAAACGATCGAGTGCTAAGCTAACGGAATGGGTCAAGTCAATCACATCATTCTCCTAATGATGTGATCCCGTTAATCAAATGACAACTCATGTCTATGGCTAGGAAACATAACCATCTTTGATCAACGAGCTAGTCAAGTAGAGGCATACTAGTGACACTCTGTTTGTCTATGTATTCACACATGTATCATGTTTCCGGTTAATACAATTCTAGCATGAATAATAAACATTTATCATGATATAAGGAAATAAATAATAACTTTATTATTGCCTCTAGGGCATATTTCCTTCAGTCTCCCACTTGCACTAGAGTCAATAATCTAGTTCACATCGCCATGTGATTTAACATCAATAGTTCACATCACCATGTGATTAACACCCATAGTTCACATCGTCATGTGACCAACACCCAAAGGGTTTACTAGAGTCAGTAATCTAGTTCACATCGCTATGTGATTAACACCCAAAGAGTACTAAGGTGTGATCATGTTTTGCTTGTGAGATAATTTTAGTCAACGGGTCTGTCACATTCAGATCCGTAAGTATTTTGCAAATTTCTATGTCTACAATGCTCTGCACGGAGCTACTCTAGCTAATTGCTCCCACTTTCAATATGTATCTAGACCGAGACTTAGAGTCATCTAGATTAGTGTCAAAACTTGCATCGACGTAACCCTTTACGACGAACCTTTTGTCACTTCCATAATCGAGAAACATATCCTTATTCCACTAAGGATAATTTTGACCGCTGTCCAGTGATCTACTCCTAGATCACTATTGTACTCCCTTGCCAAAATCAGTGTAGGGTATACAATAGATCTGGTACACAGCATGGCATACTTTATAGAACCTATGGCCGAGGCATAGGGAATGACTTTCATTCTTTTCTATCTTCTGCCGTGGTCGGGCTTTGAGTCTTACTCAATTTCACACCTTGTAACACAGGCAAGAAACTCTTTCTTTGACTGTTCCATTTTGAACCACTTCAAAATCTTGTTAAGGTATGTACTCATTGAAAAAACTTATCAAGCGTCTTGATCTATCTCTATAGATCTTGATGCTCAATATGTAAGCAGCTTCACCGAGGTCTTTCTTTGAAAAACTCCTTTCAAACACTCCTTTATGCTTTGCAGAATAATTCTACATTATTTCCGATCAACAATATGTCATTCACATATACTTATCAGAAATGCTGTAGTGCTCCCACTCACTTTCTTGTAAATACAGGCTTCACCGCAAGTCTGTATAAAACTATATCCTTTGATCAACTTATCAAAGCGTATATTCCAACTCCGAGATGCTTGCACCAGTCCATAGATGGATCGCTGGAGCTTGCATATTTTGTTAGCACCTTTAGGATTGACAAAACCTTCTGGTTGCATCATATACAACTCTTCTTTAATAAATCCATTAAGGAATGCAGTTTTGTTTATCCATTTGCCAGATTTCATAAAATGCGGCAATTGCTAACATGATTCGGACAGACTTAAGCATAGATACGAGTGAGAAACTCTCATCGTAGTCAACACCTTAAACTTGTCGAAAACCTTTTGCGACAATTCTAGCTTTGTAGATAGTAACACTACTGTCAGCGTCCGTCTTCCTCTTGAAGATCCATTTAATCTCAATGGCTCGCCGATCATTGGGCAAGTTAATCAAAGTCCATACTTTGTTCTCATACATGGATCTCATCTCAGATTTCATGGCCTCAAGCCATTTTGCGGAATCTGGGCTCACCATCGCTTCTTCATAGTTCGTAGGTTCGTCATGGTCTAGTAACACAACCTCCAGAACAGGATTACCGTGCCACTCTAGTGCGGATCTTACTCTGGTTGACCTACGAGGTTCAGTAATAACTTGATCTGAAGTTCCATGATCATCATCAGTAACTTCCTCATTAATTGGTATAGGCGTCACAGAAACTGGTTTCTGCGATGAACTACTTTCCAATAAGGGAGCAGGTACAATTACCTCATCAAGTTCTACTTTCCTCCCACTCACTTCTTTCGAGAGAAACTCCTTCCCTAGAAAGGATCCATATTAAGCAACAAAGATCTTGCCTTCGGATCTGTGATAGAAGGTGTACCCAATAGTCTCTTTTGGGTATTCTATGAAGACGCACTTCTCTGATTTGGGTTTGAGCTTATCATGCTGAAACTTTTTCACATAAGCATCGCAACCCCAAACTTTAAGAAACGACAGCTTAGGTTTCTTGCTAAACCATAGTTCATATTGTGTCGCCTCAACGGATTCTGACGGTGCCCTATTTAACGTGAATGCAGCTGTCTCTAATGCATAACCCCAAAACGATAGTGGTAAATCGGTAAGAGACATCATAGATTGCACTATATCCAATAAAGTACGGTTATGACGTTCGGACCCACCATTACGTTGTAGTGTTCCGGATGGCGTGAGTAGTGAAACTATTTCACATTGTTTTAACTGAAGGCCAAACTCATAACTCAAATATTTTACCTCTGCGATCATATTGTAGAAACTTTTATTTTCTTGTTACGATGATTCTCCACTTCACTCTGAAATTCTTTGAACTTTTCAAATGTTTCAGACTTGTGTTTCATCAAGTAGATATACCCATATCTGCTCAAATCATCTATGAAGGTCAGAAAATAACGATACTTGCCGTGAGCCTTAACACTCATCGGACCGCATACATCAGTATGTATTATTTCCAATAAGTCAGTTGCTCGCTCCATTGTTCCGGAGAACAGAGTCTTAGTCATCTTGCCCATGAGGCATGGTTCTCAAGCATCAAGTGATTCATAATCAAGTGATTCCAAAATCCCATCAGTATGGAGTTTCTTCATGCGCTTTACACCAATATGACCTAAACGGCAGTGCCACAAATAAGTTGCACTATCATTATTAACTTTGCATCTTTTTGCTTCATTATTATGAATATGTGTATCACTACGATCGAGATCCAACAAACCATTTTATTGGGTGTTTGACCATAGAAGGTTTTATTCATGTAAACAGAACAACAATTATTCTCTAATTTAAATGAATAACCGTATTGCAACAAACATGATCAAATCATATTCATGCTCAACGCAAACACCAAATAACACTTATTTAGTTTCAACACTAATCCCGAAAGTATAGGGAGTGTGCGATGATGATCATATCAATCTTGGAATTACTTCCAACACACATCGTCACCTCGCCTTTTACTAGTCTATGTTTATTCTGCAACTCCCGTTTCGAGTTACTACTCTTAGCAAATGAACCAGTATCAAATGCCGAGGGGTTGCTATAAACACTAGTAAAGTACACATCAATAACATGTATATCCAATATACCTTTGTTCACTTTGCCATCCTTCTTATCCACCAAATACTTGGGGTAGTTCCACTTCCAGTGACCAGTCCCTTTGCAGTAGAAGCACTTAGTCTCAGGCTTAGGACCAGACTTAGGCTTCTTCACTTGAGCAGCAACTTGCTTGCCGTTCTTCTTGAAGTTCCCCTTCTTCCCTTTGCCCTTTTCTTGAAACTAGTGGTCTCGTCAACCATCAACACTTGATGTTTTTCTTGATTTCTACCTTCGTCGATTTCAGCATCACGAAGAGCTCGGGAATTACTTTCGTCATCCCTTGCATACTATAGTTCATCACGAAGTTCTACTAACTTGGTGATGGTGACTAGAGAATTCTGTCAATCACTATCTTATCTGGAAGATTAACTCCCACTTGATTCAAGCGATTGTAGTACCCAGACAATCTGAGCACATGCTCACTGCTTGAGCTTTTCTCCTCCATCTTTTAGCTATAGAACTTGTTGGAGACTTCATATCTCTCAACTCGGGTATTTTCTTGAAATATTAACTTCAACTCCTGGAACATCTCATATGGTCCATGACGTTCAAAACGTCTTTGAAGTCCCGATTCTAAGCCGTTAAGCATGGTGCACTAAACTATCAAGTAGTCATCATATTGAGCTAGCCAAACGTTCATAACGTCTGCATCTGCTCCTGCAATAGGTCTGTCACCTAGCGGTGCATCAAGGACATAATTCTTCTGTGCAGCAATGAGGATAATCCTCAGATCACGGATCCAATCCGCATCTTTGCTACTAACATCTTTCAACATAATTTTTCTCTAGGAACATATCAAAAATAAACACAGGGAAGCAACAACGCGAGCTATTGATCTACAACATAATTTGCAAAATACTATCAGGACTAAGTTCATGATAAATTTAAGTTCAATTAATCATATTACTTAAGAACTCCCACTTAGATAGACATCCCTCTAATCCTCTAAGTGATCACGTGATCCATATCAACTAAACCATGTCCGATCATCACGTGAGATGGAGTAGTTTCAATGGTGAACATCACTATGTTGATCATATCTACTATATGATTCACGCTCGACCTTTCGGTCTCCGTGTTCCGAGGCCATATCTGCATATGCTAGGCTCGTCAAGTTTAACCTGAGTATTCCGCGTGTGCAACTGTTTTGCACCCGTTGTATTTGAACGTAGAGCCTATCACACCCGATCATCACGTGGTGTCTCAGCACGAAGAACTTTCGCAACGGTGCATACTCAGGGAGAACACTTTTATCTTGAAATTTTAGTGAGAGATCATCTTATAATGCTACCGTCAATCAAAGCAAGATAAGATGCATAAAAGATAAACATCACATGCAATCAATATAAGTGATATGATATGGCCATCATCATCTTGTGCTTGTGATCTCCATCTCCGAAGCACCGTCATGATCACCATCGTCACCGGCGCGACACCTTGATCTCCATCGTAGCATCATTGTCATCTCGCCAACTATTGCTTTTACGACTATCGCTACCGCTTAGTGATAAAGTAAAACAATTACATGGCGATTGCATTTCATACAATAAAGCGACAACCATATGGCTCCTGCCAGTTGCCGATAACTCGGTTACAAAACATGATCATCTCATACAATAAAATATAGCATCATGTCTTGACCATATCACATCACAACATGCCCTGCAAAACAAGTTAGACGTCCTCTACTTTGTTGTTGCAAGTTTTACGTGGCTGCTACGGGCTTAGCAAGAACCGTTCTTACCTACGCATCAAAACCACAACGATAGTTTGTCAAGTTGGTGCTGTTTTAACCTTCGCAAGGACCGGGCGTAGCCATACTCGGTTCAACTAAAGTGAGAGAGACAGACACCAGCCAGTCACCTTTAAGCAACGAGTGCTCGCAACGGTGCAACCAGTCTCGCGTAAGCGTACGCGTAATGTTGGTCCGGGCCGCTTCATCTCACAATACCGCCGAACCAAAGTATGACATGCTGGTAAGCAGTATGACTTATATCGCCCACAACTCACTTGTGTTCTACTCGTGCATATAACATCAGCGCATAAAACCAGGCTCGGATGCCACTGTTGGGGAACGTAGTAATTTCAAAAAAATTCCTACGCACACGCAAGATCATGGTGATGCATAGCAACGAGAGGGGAGAGTGTTGTCCACGTACCCTCGTAGACCGAAAGCGGAAGCGTTAACACAACGCGGTTGATGTAGTCGTACGTCTTCATGATCCGACCGATCAAGTACCGAACGCACGGCACCTCCGAGTTCAGCACACGTTCAGCTCGATGACGTCCCTCAAACTCCGATCCAGCCGAGTGTTGAGGGAGAGTTTCGTCAGCACGACGGCGTGGTGACGATGATGATGTTCTACCGACGCAGGGCTTCGCCTAAGCACCGCTACGATATTATCGGGTGTAATATGGTGGAGGGGGGCACCGCACACGGCTAAGAGATCAATGATCAATTGTTGTGTCTATGGGGTGCCCCCCTGCCCCCGTATATAAAGGAGCAAGGGGGCAGGCGGCCGGCCTAGGAGGAGGGCGCGCCAAGGGGGGAGTCCTACTCCCACCGGGAGTAGGACTCCTCCTTTCCTTGTTGGATTAGGAGAAGGGAAGGGAGAAGGAGAAGGAAGGAAGGGGGCGCCCCCTCCCTAGTCCAATTCGGACTAGTCCATGGGGAGGGGTGCGGCCACCCTTTGGAGCCTTTCTCTCCTTTCCCGTATGGCCCATTAAGGCCCAATACGAATTCCCGTAACTCTCCGGTACTCCAAAAAATACCCGAATCACTCGGAACCTTTCCGATGTCCGAATATAGTTGTCCAATATATCGATCTTTACGTCTCGACCATTTCGAGACTCCTCGTCATGTCCCCGATCTCATACGGGACTCCGAACTCCTTCGGTACATCAAAACTCATAAACTCATAATAAAACTGTCATCGCAACGTTAAGCGTGCGGACCCTACGGGTTCGAGAACTATGTAGACATGACCGAGACACGTCTCCGGTCAATAACCAATAGCGGGACCTGGATGCCCATATTGGCTCCCACATATTCTACGAAGATCTTTATCGGTCAAACCGCATAACAACATACGTTGTTCCCTTTGTCATCGGTATGTTACTTGCCCGAGATTCGATCGTCGGTATCTCAATACCTAGTTCAATCTCGTTACCGGCAAGTCTCTTTACTCGTTCCGTAATACATCATCCCGCAACTAACTCATTAGTTGCAATGCTTGCAAGGCTTATAGTGATGTGCATTACCGAGTGGGCCCAGAGATACCTCTCCGACAATCGGAGTGACAAATCCTAATCTCGAAATACGCCAACCCAACAAGTACCTTCGGAGACACCTGTAGAGCACCTTTATAATCACCCAGTTACGTTGTGATGTTTGGTAGCACACAAAGTGTTCCTCCGGTAAACGGGAGTTGCATAATCTCATAGTCATAGGAACATGTATAAGTCATGAAGAAAGCAATAGCAACATACTAAACGATCGAGTGCTAAGCTAACGGAATGGGTCAAGTCAATCACATCATTCTCCTAATGATGTGATCCCGTTAATCAAATGACAACTCATGTCTATGGCTAGGAAACATAACCATCTTTGATCAACGAGCTAGTCAAGTAGAGGCATACTAGTGACACTCTGTTTGTCTATGTATTCACACATGTATCATGTTTCTGGTTAATACAATTCTAGCATGAATAATAAACATTTATCATGATATAAGGAAATAAATAATAACTTTATTATTGCCTCTAGGGCATCTTTCCTTCAGGGTTAGGAATCCAAATTAGGGGTAGAAGTACTTTTCCTCCCATGACCTTTCCTGAGTCAATCAGAGGATGGCAGTAGACCTGGTTCTACTGCAAAGATATCCTGACTCCTGGTCAGTCGACCAGCCTCCCCCTTTCACTACTGAGAGACTCCGTCAGCCTTCTTCTTTGATTGTAACCACAGAGGAAAAAGGTGAAGAGTCCTTTAGTCGACGTGGTCGTTAGCTTAGCCCAGGAGGGTGTGACCGGCATGGATCTGTTGGAGGTGTTCCTCAGTCGACGCATCTAGCCTCTTCAAGACCGTGACCATCCAATGTGGATCTACTCGGGCCCCGTAGACACCGCTCGGATCCACCCAGAGGAGGTCACCGAGGAGACGGTGGCTCAGTGGTTGCAGAGCATCACTGGGAATAAGGATAACCCTAGGGGGTCTAGGAGGATTCTGCCATTCGACGCCAACAATGAGCCAGAAGAGGTCAAGCTCGATTCACCGAGTGTTTTATTCTTTCGATCTAGGATTGCTCTTGAATCCGACTGATACTTTATAACTTCTGTCTTGTAGATTTTCACCAAGATGTACTCAATGCTAAACGGGGAGCAACACCAGGAGGGAGTGGAGAGCGACGGCGAGAGCGCCGACTGGCAATTGAAGATGACAGCGAAGAGGACAGCGATGACTCTGGTAGCAGTGAGGAAGTCGACTCGCCGTCCCGCTCTGAATGGCGTTCCAAGCAGTCGCAGGATCCTGCGGGGGGACGCGGCAAAGCAGTTGCGCCGAGTGCGAGGATTTCGAAGCGCACTCGAACCTCAACCCCAGAGCCATCGGAGAAGGCCGCGAAGCAGCCCAAAGTTGCTCCACCGAAGCCTCGGAAGGCCCTACCCAAGATCAAGGAGGATGTTCCCGTCACTTCAACGTGAGTGTCTATTCTCTTTGTTTTTCGTTTCAATTGTGAACTTCTTTCCTTATTTGACTGAGTGAAGTTTGGAACTTTCAGTGCTGCTACTTTTGCAACATCTATGGATGTTGACGAGGCGCGGGGCGACACAGAAATTGCAGATGCAGCCACTTCTCGGGCAGGTATGACTTCATAGAACCTCCAACGCTCTGTTAGTTGATTTTATGGTGGACTAAAATTTCACTGTCGAGTGTTTGCAGCACCAGCGAATGTTATCCAGCTTCTTGATGATGACGATGATGAAGAAGTGCTTCAAAGGAATATAGGGAGGAGGAGTAGGACCTCGAGCAGGAGGGTGCCCGCCTGAAAGCACAAGTGCTCCCTGGGTGATTTTGGTAATTAATGTCAACATATCTCTTGTTGGACTAATACTTTTATCTAGTATATTTCAGATAAGTTCAACAGTGGAGTGGCGTGGACAAGAGGATGTGGAACCCCTTCAAGATGCTAAGGACAGAAGATTGGCAGAAGCTCAAATGCTCAAGACTCTACATTTTCATTTTGGTGATCCAAGATCACATTGAGTCCATAGGAAAAGTCAATACTGTTAAAAGGGGATGAGGTGTTGCTTAATGGCTTGCTTGCTCAAAATGCTTAGTGATATGCTCCAAAAGCCCTCAACCACTTTCTCATATCCACATATGTCCCAAATCTAAAGTCAAACTCGGCCCCACCGATTTGATCTATTCGGCGTCACCGAGTTCACTTGACATAGCCACTGCCAGAAACCCTAGTCAATTCGGTCTCACCGATGGGATCCCAGTCTCACCGAGATGGGCTTGCAAACTCTCTGGTTCCTGTTGCAATAATTTTGGTCTCACCGAGATATGTAATTGGTCTCATCGAGTTTGCGTGACCAACTCTCTGGTTAGCTTATTACGAAAATCGGTCCCACCAAGTTTGTGTAATCGGCCAAACCGAGATGAGGTTTTACCCTAACCCTAACACATCGGTCCCACCGAGTTGATCATATCGGTCCCATCGAAAAGCCTAACAGTCACATTATGAACTAAATCGGTCTGACCGAGTTTCACGATTCGGTCTCACCGAGTTTGGTAAATTGTGTGTAACGGTTAGATTTTGTGTGGAGGCTATATATACCCCTCCACCCACTCTTCATTCGTGGAGAGAGCCATCAGAACGTGCCTACAACTCCAGCATACATTTTCTTAGAGAGAACCACCTACTCGTGTGTTGAGACCAAGATATTCCATTCCAACCACATGAATCTTGATCTCTAGCCTTCCCCAAGTTGCTTTCCACTCAAATCTTCTTTCGACCAAATCCAAATCTGTGAGAGAGAGTTGAGTGTTGGGGAGACTATCATTTGAAGCACAAGAGCAAGGAGTTCATCATCAACACACCATCTATTACCTTTTGGAGAGTGGTGTCTCCTAGATTGGTTAGGTGTCACTTGGGAGCCTCCTTCAAGATTATGGAGTTGAACCAAGGAGTTTGTAAGGGCAAGGAGATCGCCTACTTCGTGAAGATCTACCCGAGTGAGGCAAGTCCTTCGTGGGCGATGGCCATGGTGGGATAGACAAGGTTGCTTCTTCGTGGACCCTTCGTGGGTGGCGCCCTCCGTGGACTCGTGCAGCCGTTACCCTTCGTGGGTTGAAGTCTCCATCAACGTGGATGTACGATAGCACCACCTATCGGAACCACGCCAAAAATCTCCGTGTCTCCAATTGCGTTTGCACACTCCAACCCAATCCCTTTACATTCTTGCAACTTGCATGCTTTACTTTCCGCTGCTCATATACTCTTGCCATGCTTGCTTGAAATGTATTATGAATGTTTAAACTTGTGCTAAAACTCCACCTTAACTTGAACAATTTAAAAACTGCTACTTTTCTTTGTTGAGGGTCTAATCACCCCCCCCTCTCTAGACACCTCTTCTCGATCCTTTCAATTGGTATCAGAGCATTGGTCTCCATTGCTTTGGTTTAATCACCATTGGAGGAAGATGGATGAGTCTACGTTGGGGAGTCTTAGACATAGAGTGCCTATACTTGATGGAGAGTTCTTTCATGAGTGAAAAAATGAGATGCTTGTGATTTTCAATGAATATCATTTGAACAAGTACATTACTAGCCCTTGTGCACCTCATGTTGATCCTTTGCATCCTACCCTTGATGAGTTTATTGACATGATCCGAAACCTTAGAATTGTTAATCTTATCACTAGAGGTTTGCCTAGAAACTTGATTGGTTGCTTGCCTACTCTTGATTGTGCCTACACTATATGGAGATTTCTTGAGGAACGTTTTCCAAACTATTCCTTGCTAAATCTAGATGTGATTCTTCATAAGTCTATTGCCTTGAGTAAGATGAATTCCAAATATCCTAAGTTTGGTGATTGTCTATTTGAGCTTACCAATCTTATGCGTGCCAAAGGAGATGTTGGAATCATTAGCAATATCATCTCCGAAGCCATTAGAATTCATAAAGATGATTATTGTGATGATCGTTTATCTAATGAATCGCTCTCTCTAGGAATTGATCCATCACAAGACGATGTTGAACATGGATACTATGATGAGGATGATGATAGTGACTTTGATCTCGATGAGTCTATGAGACACTTTGGTCTTATGGCTAATCTTCATGGCTACATGGCTGGAGGAAAGGAATGGGTCCTTGATAGTGGATGTACCGATCATATGACCGGAGACAAGGATATGTTTCGTGAGCTTGCTGAAAACGATGACCCACGAAAGTATGTCACTTTTGGTGATAACTCAAAGGGTAAGGTGGTTGCCTTGGTAAGGTAGCCATCTCTCATGATAGATCCATACAAAATGTTATGATCGTTGAATCTCTTGGCTATAATCTACTTTCCGTATCTAGACTTGCTAACTTTGGATTCGATGTCCTACTTACTAAAGTAGATTGCCAAGTGTTTCGTAGAGATAATCATAATATGGTCTTTACCGGTATACATAGAGGTGATCTATACATTGTTGATTTCACTAAAAAGGCTCAACCTAGAACTTGCTTTATTGCTAAATTCTCTAAAGGTTGGTTGTGGCATACAAGGTTAGGTCATGTGGGCATGCGAAATCTTGATAAGCTTATTAAAGGTAATCATATCCTTGGAGTGAAAGATGTTATATTTGACAAGGATAGGTTGTGCAGTGCTTGTCAAGCAGGAAAACAAGTTGGAGGAAGCCACCCCGTGAAGAACATCATGACCATGAGAAGACCGCTCGAGCTACTTCATATGGATCTCTTTGGTCCCAATGCCTACCAAAGTCTTAGTGGAAACTCATTTGGTCTAGTCATAGTCGATGATTTTTCAAGATTTACGTGGGTGTTCTTCTTGATGATAAATCGCAGGTCCAAAAGATCTTCAAGAACTTCGCTAGGAAGGCCCAAAATTAATTTGAAGTGAAGATCAAGATGGTTCGCAGCGACAACAGAGCGGAGTTCCAGAACGCAAATGTGGATACCTTTCTTGATGAAGAAGGGATTTCACACGAGTTCTCGGCTACGTAGACACCTCAACAAAATGGAGTTGTTGAGAGGAAGAACCAGACTCTTATTGAGATGGCGAGAACGATGCTTGATGAGTACAAGACTCCAAAACACTTTTGGGTAGAAGCGTTTGAGATGGCTTGTCATGCAACAAATCACTTGTATCTTCACAAGCTACTCAGCAAGACGGCATACGAGCTTCTCACCGGTAACAAACCCCAAGTTGGATTTTCGAGTATTCGGCTCAAAGTGTTACATTCTTGATAAGCATCGTCGTTCTAAATTTGCTCCTAAATCTCGTGAAGGTTTCCTACTTGGTTATGGATTAAACTCTCACACTTACCGTGTCTACAACAGTTTCACCTGAAAGGTTGAAGAGACGGTAGATGTGAAGTTTGATGAATCTAACGGCTCGCAAGTAGAGCAATTGCCAATTGATGTAGGAGACAAAGACCCCTCGGAAGCAATCCAAGACTTGTCTATTGGCAAGATTCGTCCAACGGAGGTGAAGGAGAGTACCTCGTCCGTCGAAGTGGAAGCTTCTCCTCATGACAAGGTGAACCAAGAGTTGACACGGAAGAATCCATGAGTGGGACACACCAAGATGAAGAAAACAAGGAAGTACACCAAGATGAACCTCATCAACCTCCTTCTCCACCATGACAAGAGAACGACAACGTCAACAATGAAGATGGCCAAGACGAAGAACAAGATGATGAAGAAGATGTTCCACCCCAGCCCAAGCAAAAGCTCTCACGAGTTCGAGCAAGAGTCTCAAGAGTCAAACAAATCTTCAATGATATCCAAACCGGGAGAATCACTCGCTCTAAAACTCGTTTGGCTAATTTTTGTGAACACTATTCATTCATCTCTAACATTGAACCTATGAAGGTTGAAGAAGCATTGGAAGATCCGGATTGGATAAATGCCATGCATGAAGACCTACACAACTTTGAGAGAAACCAAGTGTGGACATTGGTCGAGAAGCCCGACAACAACCACAACATCGATCATCGGTACCAAATGGGTGTTTCGCAACAAGCAAGATGAAGATTGACAAGTTGTTCGCAACAAAGCACGTCTCGTCGCCCAAGGCTAAACTCAAGTCGAAGGTATGGACTATGGTGAGACATATGCCCCCGTTGCTAGACTTGAGTCCATCCGCATCTCACTTGCCTATGCTAATCACCATGATATTACTTTGTACCAAATGGACATTAAAAGTGCTTTTCTAAATGGTGAAATTGAGGAGGAAGTTTATGTTAAACAACCTCCTGGCTTTGTCAATCCTAAGAAACCTGACCATGTTTACAAACTTCAAAAGCTCTTTATGGTCTTAAACAAGCTCCTAGAGCGTGGTATAAATGCTTGACCAAGTTCCTTATTGAAAAAGGCTTTGAGATTGGAAAGATAGATTCTACTCTTTTTACTAAAAGGGTTAATGGCGAATTATTTGTGTGCCAAATTTATGTTGATGATATCATATTTGGTTCGACTAACCCTCATTTTAGTGAAAAGTTTGGGAAGCTAATGTCAAAGAAGTTTGAGATGTCTATGATGAGTGAACTCAAGTTCTTTCTTGGTTTGCAAATCAAGCAAACTAAGGAAGGCACCTTTGTTTCTCAAACAAAGTACACCAAGGACTTATTCAAGAAGTTCAACATGCAAGAAAGCAAAGGTATGAAAACACCCATGCCTACTAGTGGACATCTTGACTTGACCAAGGATGGCAAATCGGTTGACCAAAAGGTTTACCGCTCTATGATTGGTTCATTGTTATATCTATGTGCCTCCTATCCCGATATCATGCTAAGTGTGTGCATGTGTGCACGATATCAAGCGGCCCCCAAAGAATGTCATCTAAAGGCTTTGAAAAGGATAGTGAGATACTTAATTCACACACCAAATTTTGGCATTTGGTATCCTAAGAGGTCTTCTTTTGATCTTGTTGGCTACTCCGACTCGGACTATGCCGGTGACAAGGTTGATAGAAAGTCCACTTCGGGTACTTGTCAATTTCTTGGTAGATCTCTTGTGTCTTGGTCCTCCAAGAAACAAAACTCGGTATCCTTATCCACCACCGAAGCGGAATACATTGCCGCCGGTTCATGTTGTGCTCAATTACTTTGGATGACCCAAACTCTTAAAGATTATGGGATCAATGTGAAACATGTTCCATTGCTTTGTGATAATGAAAGTGCTATTAAGACTGCTCACAATCCCGTGCAACATTCTCGAAACAAGCATATTGAAGTTCGTCATCATTTCATTCGAGATCATGTTGCTAAAGGGGATATTGATCTTAAGCTTGTTCGTACCGATAAGCAATTGGCGGATATATTCACCAAACCGCTTGATGAGAAAGTATTTTGCCGTTTGAGAGGTGAATTGAACATCATTGATGCTTCAAACTTGGAGTAAAAACTCCATTTGGATACATGCAAGGCATAAGCCTATGACTAATCCTTGATATTTCTCTTATAATGATGATCATATGTCTAGGATATATTTGCACCCTTGCATGCTATCTAACCCTTGTAGGTACTTGGATGAATTCAAATCTATGAGATTGCAACTCACTCACATCTTGAGCAATCTCTACATCACCAAGTCTCTACAATTTGGTGGTTGAAGTCAAGGAAGCATGAAACCCTTCAACATATCCTTTGAAAAATTCTATATATCAAATTTCATTTGGTATCAAATTTCATGATTGTCATTTTGGATACACAAGGGCTCTTCCTTGCAAGACTAATCCATGTAGGTAGATGAACTCAAACTACCAGAGGTACTCCAACTATTGATGAGCTACATCAACCTTGAGCATCCCACATAAGTTCAACTACATGATCAAGTTCAACACCACCACCCAAGGTATGATATTCCATCTTAGAGAAGCTTTATCCCAAGTCATGGGTCAAAGTAGCTCAACAAGATGCGAATACATCAAAATGCTTAAACGAAAAATGGTAACCCCATTTTGAGCTTAAACGATGAGTATGACTTACGATCAAGTGTTCTCACTTGACTCCTCAGTCAATATACTCTAACATAGGTGACTTTGTCGCCGCCCAATTCTAGATGAAGTTCTCTAGTGTTTCTCTGAGTTCTTGCATATTTGTTCCCCTACTTTTTCAAAAAAAACTTCATCTAGATCTTTTTCTTTTTCTTTTCTCTGTTTTGTTCTGCATTTCCTGCATCCAATTGATTGCAAATCCTTCAGTTAATTCCGATGCAAATCCTTGTGAGATCTTATTTTCCTAGTGAGCTAAGATGACAATTGTTCTCTCTCTCTCTCTCTCTGTTGAACTCGGACACACCGGTTTGTCTCATTCGGTCAAACCGAACCATTTCGGTGCTACCGACAAAAACAACTTGGTGTTACCGATTTCAATGCTGAGAAGACAATTTGTCATTTGATCCTGCATATTTGCTCTGGCTCCACTCAATGATTCTTGTCCTCTACCTGCATCACATTCTACATGCTGATTTGCTTTGTGACTCAAGGACCAAACCTATTTTGACTCACACTCCAGAAGATCCCTTCTTGGAAATTGATGTCAAAGGGGGAGAGAGAGCTCACATCAAAGCTTAATCACATCCAAAGGGGAGAGAGATAATCATATCAAAGGGAGAAAGAGACCCCAGATGCTTGGTATTCAAGAGGAGAGAAGTCACATGTCTTTAAGAGGGGAAAGACATGCTAGTTTGTGTTATGTTTTTTTTGTGCTCTCATTTGACTTGCTCTGGTTTTCTTTTCCCTATATTCTCCCATTATCCAACATAAGATTCAGGGGGGAAAGACATCTAAGGGAAGGAAATCTTCAAATTCATTGCATATCTTTTACCTTTGGGGACATGTCTATATCAAATAGAGTACCTAGTACTCACTCTCTACATGTCATCCCAATCTTGGTACTCTTGTGGTTTGCAGCTCTTGCTCTGTCTAGTAGATGTTTCTGTGTTATCTAACCTTGTTTACTCAGGTTCATATCTTCCTAAGCCAGCTCAAGACCACAAGGTAAGTATATGCATCACACTCACGTGCATGATGATCTCTTGCTGATGTACATATTGTTTGCAAGAAGGACTCATGAACATGAAGGTACAATTCCTATTTTCACATCTTTTGCTCTGATGCATATAGCCAAGATACATGTAACACATTGCTTGCTCTGTCATGCTTATGCAGTCACATGCTTTTATATTCCATATTAACATGATTGCATACATGTAGGGGAAGCCTATGCATGTTACATGTCTTTCCAAAGCTTTCCTTGCTATTCTCTATATCTTTATCTAAAGCTTTGATGTATGCTGTCATCAATTACCAAAAAGGGGGAGATTGAAAGCACAAGTGCTCCCTGGGTGATTTTGGTAATTAACGTCAACATATCTCTTGTTGGACTAATACTTTTATCTAGTATATTTTAGATAAGTTCAACAGTGGAGTGGCATCGACAAGAGGATGTGGAATCCCTTCAAGATGCTAAGGACAGAAGATTGGCAAAAGCTCAAATGCTCAAGTCTCTACATTTTCATTTTGGTGATCCAAGATCACATTGAGTCCATAGGAAAAGCCAATACTATTAAAAGGGGATGAGGTGTTGCTTAATGGCTTGCTTGCTTGCTCAAAATGCTTAGTGATATGCTCCAAAAGCCATCAACCACTTTCTCATATCCACATATGTCCCAAATCTAAAGTCAAACTCGGCCGCACCGATTTGATCTATCCGACGCCACCGAGTTCACTTGACATAGCCATTGCCAGAAACCCTAGTCAATTCGGTCTCACCGAGATATGTAATCGGTCTCACCGAGTTTGCTTGACCAACTCTCTGGTTAGCTTATTACGAAAATCGGTCCCACCAAGTTTGTGTAATCGGCCAAACCGAGATGAGGTTTTACCCTAACCCTAACACATCGGTCCCACCGAGTTGATCATATCGGTCCCATCGAAAAGCCTAACAGTCACATTATGAACTAAATCGGTCTGACCGAGTTTCACGATTCGGTCTCACCGAGTTTGGTAAATTGTGTGTAACGGTTAGATTTTGTGTGGAGGCTATATATACCCCTCCACCCACTCTTCATTCGTGGAGAGAGCCATCAGAACGTGCCTACAACTCCAGCATACATTTTCTTAGAGAGAACCACCTACTCGTGTGTTGAGACCAAGATATTCCATTCCAACCACATGAATCTTGATCTCTAGCCTTCCCCAAGTTGCTTTCCACTCAAATCTTCTTTCGACCAAATCCAAATCTGTGAGAGAGAGTTGAGTGTTGGGGAGACTATCATTTGAAGCACAAGAGCAAGGAGTTCATCATCAACACACCATCTATTACCTTTTGGAGAGTGGTGTCTCCTAGATTGGTTAGGTGTCACTTGGGAGCCTCCGTCAAGATTGTGGAGTTCAACCAAGGAGTTTGTAAGGGCAAGGAGATGACCTACTTCGTGAAGATCTACCCGAGTGAGGCAAGTCCTTCGTGGGCAATGGCCATGGTGGGATAGACAAGGTTGCTTCTTCGTGGACCCTTCGTGGGTGGAGCCCTCTGTGGACTCACGCAGCCATTTCCCTTCGTGGGTTGAAGTCTCCATCAACGTGGATGTACGATAGCACCACCTATCGGAACCACGCCAAAAATCTCCGTGCCTCCAATTGCGTTTGCACACTCCAATCCCATCCCTTTACATTCTTGCAACTTGCATGCTTTACTTTCTGCTGCTCATATACTCTTGCCATGCTTGCTTGAAATGTATTGTGAATGTTTAAACTTGTGCTAAAACTCCACCTTAACTTGAACAATTTAAAAACTGCTACTTTTCTTTGTTGAGGGTCTAATCACCCCCTCTAGACACCTCTTCTCGATCCTTTCACCGCCAGCAAAGTACCACACTCGGCGTCTGAGCCAGTCGTCCAGCAACTTGGTGATCCAATTCGGACTGCTATTTCCTTTGCTGATCCTTTGTGGACTGATCAGCCTTCGGCGTCGACTGCCCAAGTATCTGCTCCGATCGTACAACTTCAAGCCTCAGCTCCACTAGCTATGTCGCATGTACCAACACCTCCTCTTTTCGTTACTCATCACGTCCCGGAGGACCAAGTAGGAGCTGAGGGAGTCCTGGACTAAGGGGTCCTCGGGCGTCCGGCCTGTTAGCCATGGGCCGGACTGATGGGCCGCGAAGATACGAAGACCAAAGACTGCACCCGTGTCCGGATGGGACTCTCCTTGGCGTGGAAGGCAAGCTTGGCGACCGAATATGTAGATTCTTTTCTTTGTAACCGACTTTGTGTAACCCTAGATCCTCCCGGTTTATATAAACCGAAGGACTTAGTCCGGAAGGGGAGATACACATTACCATAGTCATACAGGCTAGACTTCTAGGGTTTAGCCATTAAGATCTCGTGGTAGATCAACTCTTGTAATACTCATTATTCATCAAGATCAATCAAGCAGGAAGTAGGGTATTACCTCCATTGAGAGGGCCCGAACCTGGGTAAACATCGTGTCCCCTGTCTCCTGTTACCATCGACCCTAGACGCATAGTTCGGGACCCCCTACCCGAGATCCGCCGGTTTTGACACCGACATTGGTGCTTTCATTGAGAGTTCCACTGTTCCGTCCCCAAAAGGTTTGATGGCCCCTTCAATCGTCAACGACAATGCTGTCCAAGGAGAAACCTTCCTCCCCGGACAGACCTTCATATTCGGCGGCTTCGTACTGCGGGCCAACTCACGTGGCCGTCTGGAGCAGATCGACAACTACGCCCCTGGCCATCAGGTCAGATTCGGGAGCTTGAACTATGTCGCGGACATCCGTGGAGACTTGATCTTCGTTGGATTCGAGACCGTGGCAATAGCTCCTGGTCACCCCGATGAACATGACCTAAATCTGTCAACGGACCGCATCCAGGAGATTACTCCTATAACTGCTCTGGTCGTAGATCCGGAGCATATTGCACCATCGAAGGACAGAAACTCAACCCCACCGCGGAGGCCACAGATTCCACGGCGTTGGAGCCGAGCATATACCTAAAGTCACACGACGTCTTTGTCACCGGAACTCCGGACTCGTCTCTGGTCATAAATTCTGAGCCATGTGCATCCGCGGACGCCGAACTTGATCGCTTATCGATCTTCAAGTTTAGCGCTGCAGACATCTTCCAACACTCGCCCTTCGGCGATGTGTTGAACTCATTAAAGAATCTGTCCCTGGCGGGGGACTCACAGCCGAATTATGTCCGGTTTGAACTGGAGGCTGATGATGGGGGATAATTCAGCTTCCCACCCGCCACCCACTCCATAGCCACTATCGAAGACTTAACCAACGTGCTCGATTACAGCTCCGACGACATCGACGGTATGGACGACGATGCCAACGAAGAGCAGGGCCAAAACCCGCCGCTTACCGGACGCTGGACGGCCACTTCTTCACATAATGTATACATGGTGGATACACCTAAAGAAACTAACAACGACGACAAGGAGGATCCGGTCAAGAACAAACCTCCTGAGACACAGCCCCGGCACCGGCGTCAGCGGCGCCGGTCTAAATCACGTCGTACAAAAGACAACAACACCGGCACCGGAGAAAACAATACTCCGGACGGAGACAAAGACAATGAAGACCCTGTCGGGGCAATCTCCGAACAGGATGAACGGGAGGACGGGCACGTCAGCCTCGATGAACAAGCCACTCACGAAGACTCGGAGGATAGTAATTATCTTCCGCTCTCCGAGGAGGAGGAGAGCCTCGGCAATGAAGAATTCATCGTGCCTGAAGAACCTCTCGAGCAGGAGCGCTTTAAACGCCGGCTAATAGCCACTGCAAGGAGCCTGAAAAAGAAGCAGCTGCAGCTTCAAGCTGACCAAGATCTTCTCAATGATAGATGGACCGAAGTCCTGGCCGCCGAAGAAAACGGCCTCAACGGCCCAGCCAAAAATTACCCGAAGCGCAAATTGTTACCTCAGTTTGATGACGAGGCGCTAGAGCCCGTACCATCATCGCACAACACGGCCGACCGACCGCCATACGGTCAGGATAAAGCGGCAATTCAAGCCGAATACCAGACCGCCCCACCTCACCGTAAAGGCAAGAATAAAACAGCTCGGGGTTGTACATACGACCGTCGACAGGACTTGGACAGTAGAGCAGGACACATAAGGTCGATCTATGGATCACGAGGACGTGCCTCGACACGCGCCGACGGCTACCTATTCGAACGTGACAAACCCAGCCACGCCCGGGCCGAAAACTGCAAACAGACTCCATCGGAGGTACGCCGCAGTGTGGCCCAGTATAGAGGTGCCGCACACCCTCTTTGCTTCACAGATGAAGTAATGGAGCATGAATTTTCCCAGACGGGTTTAAACCCATGAATATCGAATCATACGATGGAACAACGGATCCCACGATATGGATTGAGGACTTCCTCCTCCATATACACATGGCCCGCGGAGATGACCTTCATGCCATCAAATATCTACCACTAAAACTCAAAGGACCAGCTCGGTACTGGTTAAATAGTCTGCCGGAAAATTCTATTGGCAGCTGGGAAGATTTGGAAGACGCCTTTCGCGACAACTTCCAAGGAACATATGTCCGGCCACCGGATGCCGATGACTTAAGTCACATTGTCCAGTAGCCCGGAGAGTCAGCCAGGAAGCTCTGGACTAGGTTCTTAGTTAAAAAGAACCAAATAGTCGACTGTCCGGACGCGGAAGCCCTTGCGGCCTTCAAACACAGCGTCCGGGATGAATGGCTTGCCCGCCACCTCGGCTAAGAAAGACCTAAATCCATGACAGCCCTTACCGCTCTAATGACCCCCTTTTGCACGGGAGAAGATAGTTGGCTCGCTCGTAGAAGCAACAGCGCCTGCGACCTGGTCACTTTCGAAATCTGAGACGGCAATGGCAAGCCACGACGCAACAAACACAAAAGTCGCAATGATAATGAAAGATCACGCGACACAGCGGTCAACGCCGGATTCAGCAGCCCCAAATCCGGTCAACAGAAAAAGGCATTCAAGGCAAATAGGGACGGACCATCCAATCTAGACAGGATATTGGATCGACCCTGCCAGATTCACGGCCACCCCGATAAACCAGCTAATCATACCAACAGAAGCTGTTGGGTCTTCAAGCAAGCCGGCAAGCTCAACACCGAACACAAGGGGAGAAGGCTGCCCGGCGATAGGGACGACAAAGAGATCCACCAACCAAATACCGGGGGTCAGAAGCAATTTCCCCCCGAAGAAAAAACGGTAAACATGGTATGCGTGACACACACCCCTAGAGGTGAGCGCACGAAGCATTCCCTCCGTACAGGAGATCATACTACGGCTACCTCATCCGAACTACACAGCGGCCTTATCATGCCGCATACCACGTCGGCCATCACGCCGCCGGTCTCCATTCAACAGGACCGATCAATGTCCATATTGGACTAGCAATTCGGCTTCCACCATTCGCCCAATATGCCTTCGAAGTGGGTACCGCGCATACATAATTATGCACTTGAAATACCCTGGGCACCGGCGGAAGCACAACACGGGTGTGCTTGCACCCACCCCCCCCCTACTTTTCTAACTGCCCTTTTTTTCATTTTTATTATCCCCTCCACGGGTAGCTCAAGGGCCGGTCACCCGGAGGACTCTACCAGAGTTTGGGTTCGTACAATCATCCAAGGGTTATCCCTGTCAAGGAATCCCCTAACCGAGGACAGGCGGCGCAGACGTGCGACAGGAGGTCCAAAATAACCTTTTGTAGACCGAGCTCTCTATTCCGAGCCTATAAAGTGCCTTTCTCCTCAGCCTTCGACCCCTGGCACGTCAAATAGCCAGGGTTGCGGCTCTGTTATTTATATAATAATTGGCATATCACCCAGCTCCCAGTACACATAATCAGTGTCCAGTATCGATTTTTTATTAATCGACCCGAATTTTTGCTCATGTGGTTGTTTCACACACACACCTCGGCATAACTCGCCAGGGGCTCGGTATGGGAACAAATGAGTTGCCGGCAAGTCCGAACAGCTTTATAGCGTACTTCGGCGTCGCGAGTTTGCCTTATATGCATCAGCTCCGAATCATGTCTTGGGTCAATAGTTGGGTTGCCCGACTCCTGTGCTTGCTACCCTACGTTCCGCTCTATCGGCTAGGGTAGTAAAGGGAGAACTACTGTGATTGTGCTCCGGCTCATCTGGTGAAGCACCTCAGTAGAGAAAGCCGAAAACTGACTGCCATGATGCGGCGAGAGCTGGTCAACCACTCGATGACTTATCGTAATCTTTAGCGATTGTTTCCGAGTTATATGAAGGATCTTTTTCAATCATCTGTACAGCGCATCGTACTAAAAATAAGCCGCGTACATACCAGGGGCTATATCGTAGACCCACCATAAAACTCCTATGGCTAAGTGAAAGTGTTAACGCCCTATAGTCTGATCGCCTTGTTCGCCGCATTGTCACCTCCTTCATGGACCAAGATGTTGGGTCAAGAGTGATCAAATGCTTTTCCGAACACCCCCGTACTTCCTACGAGGGGGCTGAAGCCGACGACTGGAAAACTTTCAGGTTATATAAAAAACGGCCGCACAGGAGGAACAAAAGCTTTCGAGCAAAACTTAAAAATAGATTAAATATAAAATTGTCTTTTACAATTCCCTTACACCTCACTCGAATACTATGTTTTTCGAGCATTGACCCTCTATTAAGCGGGCAGCCTCTAAGACGTCTTCAAAATAATGCTCCGGTGCGCGACGGTCCTTGCCCTTGGGCGGACTCTTCGCTGCAACATCGATGGCCTTCATCTTCCCCCAGTATGTCTTGACACGGGCAAAGGCCATCCGTGCACCCTCAATGCACGCCGACCGCTTCACAGCGTCGATACGTGGCACCGCATCAACGAGCCGCTGCACCAAGCCGAAGTAGCTATTCGGAACAGGCTCAGTCGGCCACAGCCGGATTATGACGTTCTTCATGGCAGCGCCGGATATCCTATGAAGCTCGGCCCATTGAGACATCTGTTCATTCAACAACAGAGGGCGCTTTGACACGCCAAATTGTGACCAGAAAAGCTTCTCCGTTGCATACCCCTCTCGCGCTTGCTAAAACTGCACCGCATCGGAAGAACTCTTCGGCAAGTCTAAAAACTCGTCCGGAGAACTCCACACTTGGTTAAGCTGGGCATAGTTCGGATCGCCGAACTTAGTTTGTAGCAAAAACGGCTTACCAGCCGCAATCTCCCCAGCTTGCTTGATCTCCTCACGGGATGCTCTGGATTCAGACCGCGCTTCTCTGTCCTCTCATAAGGCCTTGTCAAGTTCAGCCGTTCTGGCTTCATTCTCCTTCTCAAGGAATTCACAGCGGCTAGTAGCATTTTTTAGTTCGAGCGCCATCATGGATATTTTCTCCTCGTCTTGGCGCCGAGCAGCTTGTTCGGCCTTTAATTCAGCCGATGCCTTTTCGGCAGCCGCGTTGTTAAACCGGGCCTGCTCCTTGGCCCGGGCCTGCTCCGCCTGAAGAATCTCAACGACGGCGGCACCATCTGTAGCCATGCATATTCCAGTATATAACTTTCAGAGTCATGCTTATATCACAAAAATGTATGTGAAGGGACTGCCCCGAATACATACCTTGTGACTCATCAAGACGCATATTGATTAACGCAATATCACCCCCTGCCACATCCAGCTTCCGCTGCAGCTCGGCTACTTCCGTACTCCGGGCAGTCGCCAGGGGGGACACAGCCTGTGTTCAAATTAATCAGATTATTCCCTGAGCATATCTTTTTGATCATCTGACCGCCTCCCTTGGGGAGCCAATCCGAGTCTTAGGGACTACTGTCTATACACAGGTGCATTTCGCGCTTAAGGTACAATAGGAAAAAATTATATCACAAACCTCAAAGCCTCTTAGTAGGCTCATAAAGGCTTCATTCAATCCGCTCTTCGTGGATAGAATCTTCTCAACCACCGTACCCATCAAGGTACGCTGTTCCTCCGAGACAGATGCTTTTCGCAGCATATCCCTCAACATATCCGGAGCCACCGGATCTCCGAAAGCCATTGTCGGCTGAAAACCGGACAGTCCACGGCCTTCATTATTGGCCGCCGAATCCCGGACGACCGGAGGTCCATCTTCGGGTACTGCCTCTCTCATCCCCCCACCGCTTGTTGATCAAGAAAAACCCTCCGAGACAACACTTCGGAGTCGTCCGCCTTATTGGGCGAGGAGGTCGGGGGAGGCGTCTCGCTTTCCATCATCTCCGGGAGGAGATCCCCCGAAGAAGAGGATTGCCCAGGAAAACTCTGTGCCGAACTGTAAAAATACACAGGCACGTTACATGTCTCTTCGGTAACAGGAAAGAAACGGGATGCGATCAAGGCACCCCGGACTGACTTACGATTTGGTCGAGGGCTTGTCCTCATGACGGAGTTGTTCAATGGCGTCACCTTCCAATCCCGAGCCACCCGATGGTGGCATCTTTCCCCTCTTGGCAGGCCGCCCCTCCCAACCTTCGGAGGCAGCCCTTTTCTTTCTGAATGGAGAAGGGATACTTGCTTCTCCTTCGCCTTCGTCCTCAGGCGAGGAAATGTCAACTTCTCCGGACTCGGTATCTAATTTACCTCCGGAACGAAGGCCATCCCGGGTCTTCTCACTCTCTGCCTTGCCCTCCCCTACCGGTGCTTGGTATGGCACCGGTGCCAGCATCCTTGTTAACAAGGGATCCGCT